>NW_011887770.1:212910-221176 GCF_000806365.1 Fopius arisanus | reverse complement strand
AAAGAAAAAATTGGAATTGTTTAAAAAAAAAAATGAACGACGGCGGGATTGAACCCGGGCCGTCGGCGTGGTAGGCAAGCACGTTACCATTTAGACAACGCGCTCATTCTAAAACTATAATTTCATTAGTGGTATATCTTCAATATATTAAATAATTTTTTTCATTGAAATTTCACAAGATGTGGTTTCCTCCTTCCCCACGTTCTACAGTCGGCTAAATTTCAGTTAAACAAATAAAAAACAAAAAGCATTCATACCGCAGAAAATAAATTTCACCCCTATAATACATTTCACCCCTACTTTAGTCACTCCTCTCTGATTGGTTGCAAGGAGGACTTACGTCAATCCTATTTGCCAGCTGCTGTCAGCGATGACTGGCCCAGAGGGGAAACGGGGGAACCCCATGCGTAATTTTGGGCCTTTTTTATACGTAACCATGGGCCTTTTTTACACGTAACCCCCCGCAGTTTCAAACCCTAAATGACTTTTTGGAGAAATTTGTTTATCATAATTTTATTATATTTATTTAATATATTTGCATTACGTATTGAAGATCAATTGAACTCAAACTTCGTCTTCATACAAATTTATTAATTCTCTTTACAACAGCCTCTTACATTTCTTCCTAATATATTCTTACACAAATGGAGTCTACACGTAAATTGGAAAAATATCAACATTCTTAGTTCGTTTATGTGTTATAATCTTCGAAACGATTGATTTAAATATTCTTTTATAGCTCAATGAAGCCTCAACTAATGTAAATATCATAGTACGCATTAATCCAATATTCTCGTCATTTACCTAGACATTTCAAGGTGCGAATTATCATTTCCTAAATTCAGCGCCCGAAGTAAATGAATTAAATAATAAAACTCCATCCCCCGACCTTATGTTTCCGTTCATTCAACTCGAGCGCTAAAAAATCGTGAATAAATATTATTTCTCAATGAGTCGCACATCGTTAAAAGATAAATTCAATATTACATTTGTGCCACTCAACTACTCCCTTATCGACTATGGGAGACTCTTTTTCTAATTGTATTCAATAAAACAAAAACCATTTTGTATCAAACAAAAATCGAACAACTAGAGTTCTATTTACGACGGGTTAATGGAAAAAGTAGCGATCTAATACTATTCCCGTGTTTTTCTAAATCAACACATTAAATATTAAAGTAATATTGCACAGGAGAAATCATAAATAAGAAAAGAAACATTTAATGAAGAAGAAACGAGGAATGTGAGGGCACTAATTCCTGTGGTCAATTTCAGTAATATTTACGTTTATATCCAACAGACGTATATCATAACTTATAAGCTCCAAGATTATCCCCAGCCCCAGCAGAAATTCTTCCAGAATTCCCCGCCAACAGGGAAAAATGTCATTAGACAAATTACAAATGACTTGATTCACTGGAGTGCCTCATCAACAATATAATTACCCCACCATCCAATTCGGAATTTTCATTCATAACACCTTTAATAATGAATTTTCTCTGATAGCCATTGAACAATCGCGTATAGATGAAATAGATTTTTAAGATTGTCTAAATTTGCTAAATATTAAACAATTAGGCAATCAATAATACCAAGTGATTTAAGTGGCAGAGTGGTGACACTAAATATCTCAATTCGAATTTAAAAAACTCACGAAAACACGAATTTATTCGATGATTAAGTATTCAGTGGTGACCACGTCCCCATAAAACTTCAAAATACTGTGTTTTCCCTTGAAATTGATATTAATATCGAACACAGTTACTCCTAGGCCACGAATAATCAAGAGAATTCTCTCGAATAACGTCCCCATCCCCGAAAAATACTATAATCTCCTCACTCCAGAGTTGCCCTCAACTAAATATAAGTTGGTGAATCCTTGAGGCTTGTGCGACACGCCTCACACTTGTCCGCATCCTTTTCATTGACAAGAGTGCATATAGGGCACTCCTTTCCCCCACTGGCCAGTGGTTTGTCCTCATTTCCCTTTTTTCTACTCTTATTGCACATCTCACAGATATCCCTGTCCCCAGGATTCAAAAAAGTGCAGGTAGAGCAGTCCCATTTATTCTCCTTACCCTTTCTCTCCTCCTTGCCAATAGTGAGATTTTTCACAGACTCGACAACCCTCTGATAATTTTTGGGTTGTCCCTGACTGAATTTCCTCACCTTCTCCTGAATGCTACTCCTCTCCTCACCGAGTCCCAGATTATCCCTGATATCCAGCAATTCAACACTTCCCTTTTTCCTGAAACAGCTGTCCTCACTGAATCCCTTGGAGAACCTCTTCTTGTCCCTCAGGGATTTGTCCTCGGTCTCGAGACTCGAGTGTTTATCTTTCTTTATCTTCTCTCGCTTTTTCAGAATATCCTCTCTATCCCCGATGTCCTTGGAGTATCCCACATTATCCAGAGATCTGAAGACATAGTCCCAGGACTCGTTGGGTGCTGAATCGAGACTCGTCGAGGTCTTCATTGGCCTTCGCTCGATCCTCGAGTAATCGTCTTCAGGATTTCGCCTGGCTATCGAGTGATCAATTTGATCCTCTCGATACGACTTACGATGACTCGATTTATCGGTATTGGAGACTGGAACTGGTAGATCAATCTCAATCAATCTGTCGGTGGGAACACGTGCAGCATAAATGGGATTGCAGTACGGTTCAGGAAGGGCTCCGTAAAATCTGCTGGGAGCCTGAGGGACGCAGTACGACTGAAAGTATGCGTAATTCTCTTCAGGATAGCAGTAATCAGACTTGATGCCATTAAAATTACTGGGAATAATGTGATAAGGTAGAGTAGTTGGAGGCACCTGATCGATAATAGTCTGATGATAATTTCTATAGGCTTCGGCTTTCGATCGATTCTGATGTAATCTCTCGTAGAAACGATGACTCAGTGCTCTGATTGCAGTCTCAGGTGTTCCTACCTGATTCTCACGAAACTCAAGGATCTCCAGCCACGAGATCTTGAAGTTCTTGGAGATTGCCTCCCAGATTTGCTTGAGAATCTGGCACTCGACGAATGCTACGATTGCATCTCGACTCACTGAGGATACCCTGTCTGGGTCTATGGGCCCCTCCAGGGTCAGTGTACCCAAGCCTGTATGCTTATAGCCCATCAGCTCGAACATTAATTCAGCGCCAATTAAATTCGCTTCAATCTCATGCTTGTAGTATCCAGAATAGGTTCGCAGCATTCGATATTCCATTCGCCAGGGCTGAGCCAAGAGATTCGAGGCGTACATTGATATTGCACTCCATGCCTCGCAGGCTCTGTAGCCACTGAAATCATTCAGAGTCGAGGCTGATCGGTGGAGGATGTGGGCTGTCTCTTGGAATACGTATTTATTCTCATTGGGCACCAGGCAGAGGTACTCTTTGATGAATCCTTAATTAAAAACATCATTCATAATGATTCATTTCATTATATGAATTATCAAGTAATCATTCTGATATAAAATAATATTTTTTTCGAAAAAAATACTATTAGTCATAATTATAATTCTGTAAGTAAATTAGTAAAGTCTGATGTCCGTTTTTTAATGGCACTCCATCAATTTTATCAATCAATTACAGAATTAATTTGAGTCGTTAATTAAATCACCTTCCAGCTTGAGTCGCTTCTGAATCTTCGAGGGGCTGTCGTCAGTCTGCAGATAAGTCAAATGACTCTTATGGATTTTCATACTGATCTCCTGAAGTCTGTCCATTCCTCTGCCAATGCTGTCTAGTGCCATTGCTTGATGATAAATCCCTGAAAATCCCATTGAACTCGTGAAAACAATTGAAATCCATTAAACTTATCGCATCCATGACATCCATCCATCCATCCCAAAATCGATAACGACGAAATTGTGACTAATCGGAGTCCTGATAACAATTCCTTCATTAACGAAAAATTCCCAATGAAATCTTGAATACAAGCAAAAATAAAAAGTGATAATATTTTTGATTCCATCATAATTTACATACCTCCCGGATACCTCACACCGAAAATCTCGTTCTCCTGCAGCAGTTCGTCTCATTCTATAAATAAATTCTAAATTTAGAAAATCAGGATTTTCACCTGCATCACAGCAGTATCCTCACCGATTTCCACTGACTCAATAATTAATGTCGCAGCATGACTTTATCGTCCACCAGTCGTTTATCATCCATCTCGTTGATTTCGCTGAGGGGTTGATATTGTAAACAAATTTCCCTCACCAATTGATGATCGACGAGGGGAATATATATTTCCAAACGAGATGATGTTTAATCTAGGTTAGGTTTGATTTTCATTCGTTTATTCTCAACAATTCGAGGTGGGGGAATTCGTCCACCGTTTGGACTGTTTGTCACTCAAAAACACCCGAGGAAATTCCCTCTCGTCGATAAAAATAAGAAACGCCTGGAAACGAACGAACCAAATCCTCATGCAGTGAAAAATAGAGGAATTTGGAATTGGAACGCACCCCCACAAAAGAAAAACGAAACAAAACGCAGTACAAGATGGCTGCGTTTGGGTGTTGTGGCCACTGAGTGCGTGTTGTTGCTTTTAATCCTCAATAATTCTAATAATACCCCCAAACAATCATCAGAAAACGTCGAGCATCATTCACAGCGTCAAATTAATTAATACCCATTGTGACAGATTAATCCCGACGATCACGTGTGTGACACCTCCTGGCGTGTGTTGTATACTGGAAAACAATGCTAAAAACACATCACCAACAACACGAGTAAATCACGAGTAAGTTTATCATCCTATCTTATTATTTATCAGCAAATAAACTCCGATTTTATTGCCCTGTGTTACTAGTGGATAGGGCCGATTTAAATTGTTTGATTTATTGGTAGATTTTTCAATCTGTTTTTCCTGCCATGACTGGCGTTGCTTCCCCCCACGTCCACTTTTTTTTTTCATCTCTCTCTCTCTCTCTCTTTTTTTTTTTTATCAAGTACCCAGTCTCAGGCTTTAGCATTGGAATTAATTATTAATAATCGGTATTAATGACAGCCCTGTGTAACGAGCCATTTTCATTCGTCCAATTTATTTTCTTCAATTAGATGTGTTTATTTGACGATTATTTTTTCCATATGTGGTGGCTCTTGTGGGCCTTTCACCGTGACTAATGACCACCTTAATTGCTATAAATATTACGGTCAATTTTTCGATTGTTTATTTATCTTTGTTTATGGGCCCGCATGTGTCGATTATTGATGTTTTATTGTTTTATTCATTATTTGAAAGTGTTTTATGAGAAATGTTTGATTTGAATTCGGTTCAGGGGTTGGATAGTTGACAAAAAAAAACGATTTAAAATTAATTGAACAAATAAATACAAGATATCGAATACAACCCAGTCGATAACACTGGAGAAAGACGTCGGAGCGACGGAGGAGGGGGAGATGTCCGCCGGCACCCAGGGGGAGATTCGGGTCGGTCCATCGCACCAGGTTTGGCATAAATTCAATAGCAAAAAAATATTCAGACAAATTCATGTCACCATGAGTAATTAAGAAAAATCCTTCAATGAATTTTCCAAATTATTTTTCCTTATTTCCACTAATTGACAACAAGTTTATTCATTTACTCTTGAATTCTCCATTGAACTTCATAAAAAGTTACGATTTATTTCGAAAATATCCCCACAACTGCACGGTATAGCGATTTTTTTGTAATGACCTTTTTTCGAGCTCTTGATGAGCTCTACAAAAAAGATTCTCACAAAAATTTCACCATCTCTCTCGGTTTTAGAGATATTATCGAAAATACTTACTTCGTTTTATCTGCTCACTGGAGAATATTCACTATATTCTGGTGAGAATATCTTCTTTAATTGTTGCAAGGAAAATTGTACTCTCCAATTTCATTGGATTTTTCTCCGTACCGAATATTTGAGGCTTGTTGGACCGATTAGAGAGGGTTCCTTTATTTTATTCTTTTACCCGAAGGTTTGGATGGTTTTTTATCGTTGACCTGTTTCCGGTGGATTTCCTCAGGCCGGGGATAAAGTGGGTGGAATGGGTCACGAGAGGGGATGGTGATTTGAATATTTGTAGCGGGCGGGAAAGGTATGCAGAATTATCAGTGAAAAAAATAAATAAATAAAAATGAAATAACGGCGGTTGAAAGGCGCGACAATGGAGTATCTCGTCGATTAATTTCCAGTGACAAATCAAATTAATTGAAATGAAAATAAATAATCTACCGACAACTGTGACACCAGAATCGAATAGACATCGATAGACAACAGGTTGACGACTAAAAAAACAAACGACCAAACATTTAAAAAAAAAGTACTAATAAGATAAGTCCAGCCTCTTGTGGTTGACAGTCACGGTGAAATGTACCTCTGATTGCTCCAATCAAGCCCCCGTGGTGCGTTTTTCAAATTCCCATTGGATTGCTTTGTGATAATTAATGAACGTGAATGAGGATAGATGATTAAGATATGACTAACTGCTTGGATGAGTGCTAACCGCCGTTCGAAAACCATAAAAATTCTGGTGTACAGGAGTTGGTTTCTTGCCAGGCCCGTTTGCCTGAGTACCGGCCGGGCGTACCAGCAGCTGATCTCCAACCCGATCCTGAATTTATTAAGGAAAGAGAGGAATTAAGATGGATACCAGCAATGTCGTTAGACGGAGATCTCGTCATGTACCTGAGGGCTGCACGCTCAATGGCAGCTTTCGCTGGTATGTGTGATGGAGGCTCACCAGACGATGGTTGCGTTGCAGCATCCAGAGACGACACAACAATTAACGCACTCGATATTCTTCACGATTCTGGATATGATCCTGGCAGAGCACTCCAAGCACTCGTCAAGTGTCCAGTACCCAAAGGCATTGATAAAAAATGGTCCGAGGAAGAGACTGTAAGTTTCACTAATTCTAATCACTCATTAATACCACAAAATCATTGATTAATTACTAATTGTTATCTTATCATGTCTCTCCCTCCAAACAAAACAAAAAAAAACAGAAACGCTTCGTCAAAGGACTCCGTCAATTTGGCAAGAATTTCTCTCGCATTCGCAAAGACCTATTACCGCACAAAGACACACCTGAGCTCGTTGAATTCTATTATCTGTGGAAGAAAACCCCAGGTGCTAACAACAATCGTCCCCACAGACGTCGCAGACAGGGATCACTCCGTAGAATTCGCAATACCCGTAATTCACGCGCTGGTACTCCAAAGGAGGAGGCACCAGCCCCCAAAGAATCAACACCCCCAAACACGACGAGCGCTAAAGAGACGACAAACGAGCCCGAGACACCGCCAGTCGGTGCCTCGGCAAGCTCAAACACAACAACGACTAATAACAATAATAATCCTGGTGGTGAGGTAAGTTCTGTTACCGAGGACGACAATTCGGAGGAGGACAGTGATTCACGCGATACGAATACCAATGGTTCGGCATTTGAGAGATCCTGTCAGCACTGTTTTTCAACAACATCAAAGGATTATCAAGTCGCTGGTAAAGATCGTCTACTTTTGTGCTTAGAATGTCGTTCGCACTTGAAGAAAACTGGGGAATTGCCCCCAGCCCAGCCCTATCTGTTTCGTCCGGTACCAGCCGAATCACCAGACAGTCCCGGTAGAATGCGAACGCGTAATAAAGCTAAAGAGACACCGAGGCCGTCGCGTCCACGTCGTAACGGTGGTACTGATACACCAGATCAAGATAAGCAGGAGAAAGTAGCGTCAACCAATCAAGCAACCCCAGACAAGAAGAAAAAAACAAATACACCAGCAAAAGTGGAGACTCCAAAGAAGGGCCAGAAGAGGCCCCAGGAAGAGCCTGAGGAGGATAAGGATAATCAGAAACGTAAGAGGGGAAGTCCTGATAGCCCGTCTGAGTCACTCACCACTGATTCTAATTCATTGATGGATGAGCCCGAAAGGGAGAATGAAATAGAGACGAGTGAGCAGCCACCAGTGCCTGTTGTTCAGGAGGAGTCAGCATCACCTGTTGAGAATCAGCAGGAGGAGAGAGAGCAAACTGATACCATTCCTGTTACAACAGCCCTTCCAATTACTGTTCCTACGTTACCTATCAATGTTCCTGTTATTCATACTATCGATAAAAAACCAATGATCGATGATATGCCGGAAATTAAGACAGAGCCTGAAGAGACAAGTATCAATATGAAACAGCCACTTCCTTTGAAGTTGGAGCCAGTGCCAAGTGAGCCAGAAATGTCTCCAGTTAAGGAAGAGCCTAATGAGCCTGAACAACAGCAACAGCAGCAGCAGCAGCAACAACAACAACAACAACA
>NW_011887770.1:205666-212815 GCF_000806365.1 Fopius arisanus | reverse complement strand
CAGCAACAGCAACAGCAACAGCAACAGCAACATCAACAGCAACAGCAGCAGCATCAGCAGCAACAACACCAACAACAACCTCAAGCCTTGGTTACCTCCCAATCAATGGGAATAAGTGACTTATCCCAGAATATCCCGAGAAATTTATCTCAATCATTGAACAATCCAGTTTTGATGGCACCTGGAATGCCCCAGAGCCTTCCACCAGTTTCAATTCCCCAACCACCCCAACAAATTCCCCTGAATATGCAGTATCCAGCGCCAGTACCACCAACTCAAAGTGTCCCCCAAAATCTATCCCAATCAATTCAAATTCCCTCGAGTATACCTCCCCAGAATTTATCAAATCACACACCCGATGTACAACAATTGGCCCAAAACATGTCATTACCACCCCTGAATCTCAACATCCCCCAAAATCTATCTCAAATCTCTCAGATGCCAGCATCACCCCAACCCCTGGGGCTTACCCTACCACCCCAAGACTCAAGACTTGCTGATAGACTCCCAGACGATAGAATTTCCGATCGAAGATTAACGGACAACAGAATATCAGATCGTTTGGATCCTCAGGAGCCCCAGGAGCGTCCTCCAGAGCCCGGGCTTTTCCAGCCAATCCAACCATCGCCATTAGTGCCACCGGAAAAACCAACGATCTACAGTCTAGCATGCACTCCACCCCTGGAGCCTCAGAATCTGAAGATCAAACAGGAGATAGTGCCACCAGAGCCAGATCCACTGCAGAGTCTGAAGGAGGTGAAGGTTCCTGGTTATCAGCCAGGTTTTCCTGGTCCAAGTCTCGATAATATAAAGAAGGATCCTGATGCCAATATCAAACCGCCAACCCCATCGAAGCATCAGCAACAGCATCCACCACCCCAGCAGAATGTAGGCCAATCAATTCAATCAGTGGCAGCATCACCCACACCTTCATTGCCACCGCCACCAACGTCAATTCCCCAACCAGTGATGCATCCGAGTCAACAACCAAGTCCCCACATGGCCCACACCTTTCATCCTCATCATCCTTTGATGCATCACTCGTTGTTCGCTGCTATGCATCCTTATCATCCTCATGCCTATCCTGGTTATCCACCAGTGGGGACTTATCCAAGTTTTCCACCGTATCCATATGCCCCAGTGCCACACGCTATTCCACCACCGAGTCCTCAAAGAAGCCAGGAGTCAACCACAATGATGACAGCCCATCACTCGAGCACAAGCTCCAGCGTAACGACAAGGGAAGAGGGTGAAAATCTTATAGCAACACATCATCACTCATCAAGCCTCCACCAAGCAACAACTCTCCATCATGACAAATTACTCAGCATATCGTCACACTCCTCTCACAGCCACTCATCCTCCCACTCGCAGCACAATCAAAGGACTAAACCAATGGTGTCGTCCTGTATGACATCAACTTCATCGGTACATCATCACCACAGAGCGCCATCGGGTCAGCAAGCCGGACCACCACCACCAGCACTGGAGCCAAAAATTGAGGAGATAATGGAGCCAGAGCCTGAGGAGCCACCAAGCCCTCGTGGTCCATCACCAGAGCCACGTATCGAAGACTCCGAGTGTCACAGATCTCAATCCGCGATATTCCTCAGACATTGGAATAGGGGTGAGAACAATTCGTGCACCAGAACTGATCTGATGTTTAAACCAGTGCCTGACTCGAAGCTTGCGAGAAAGAGGGAGGAGCGCAGTAGAAAACAAGCGGAGAAGGAGCGCGAGGAGAGGGACAGAGCGGCACAGCATGCGAGAAAAATGTCAACGCCTGAGAAGCAGCCAGAGGTTTGTAAACCACCGTCGAGGGGTCCAATGGAGCCAGTGGTATCACCTTATGACAGATACGCTGCGAGACCGGCGTACGCTGATACACCGGCACTCAGACAATTGTCAGAGTACGCTAGGCCACATGCGGCATTCAGTCCAGCTAGGCATCCAGCACCACCTGATCCAATGCTACATTACATGTATGGGCCTGGGGCTAGAGAGAGAATGGAGCTTGAGCACATGGAGAGGGAGAAACGTGAGAGGGAGCTCAGAGAGCTGAGGGAGAGAGAGCTCAATGATCGACTCAAGGAGGAATTAATGAAGGGCAGTCCCAGGGCAATGCCTGGGCCCATTGACGCCCACTGGATGGAGATGCAGAGGCGGTATGCAGCTGCTGGACTTGCACCGGGACCCAGTGGGCCACCACAGGGACTGCATCAGTTTGGTATCTATGGGGCACCACCTGGACCCAGTCAGCTTGATCGAGAGAGACTCGAGAGATTAGGTAAGGGCATTATCGTCGTGATGATTGATTGATTGATGTGGGTGAATTGATTGAGTGGTGGGTGAATGGGTGTGAATGACGTGTGGGTGAATGGATTTTGACAATAAGTTGGGTAAAACATGTGAAAATGGTAAAAACGCGTTTAGGGATACCCACTGGAGGCGGCGGGGGGCCGACGGGGGGAGGGGCTGGCCATCCTGTTCCGGTACATCATCATGGACAGCTTGATGAGCGACTGGCTCTGGCTGCCGACCCGATGGTCCGGCTTCAGATGGCTGGCATCTCACCCGAGTATCATGCTCACACTCACGCGCATACGCATGCGCATACCCACTTGCACCTACATCCGGGACAACAACAGCAACAGGCAGCGCAACAGCAAGAGGCGGCTGCTGTAGCCGCTGGATTTTCCCTGCCTGGTATGTCTCAATCCTCCCCACAAAATCAACGAAAACAGAGCAGCATTACTTCGGGCTTCTTTACTTTTTTCTCTTTTTCCCCTCTTTTTTTCCCATTTTTCTTTTCTTGTCTATTTTCTTCTTTTCGTCTTTTCAATTTTTCCATTTTTCCATTTTTCCATTTTTTCCCACTCTGAAACTGGTAAACTACAATAAGTGCATTTTTTTGCACTCGATTATCTTGAAATTGAAAGGTGATAGCGATTTTTTTATAGATAACTTTTTTACAGATCGCATCCTTCTCTAAGGAAAATATTCAGAGGAAAATATCGCTATTGTCCTTCTGTAATGAGATATCTCGAAAAAATGCACTCGTCCTGATTTACCGTTTAGCTACTGGTTCTTCCACTTTTTTTGAATTAGTATTCTCCGTTTTGTGTCAACATGTTCTCCCACTTCTCCTTATTGTTTCCAGTCTTCCAATGTTTTCCTTGGCTTTTCAAAATTGCGTATGCGTGAGAGGTGTTGACCATCAAGAGATGAAGATTATTGACGAGTGATGGGTAATGAGTGAGTGGATTAATTGGGTGAATTGGAATGAATGGAGAATTTTGGACTAATCTGGAGCCTCTGCTTGATTTCCTCAGGAATTTTATGACAAATTATGTGAGTCGTAACATGTGAGGAGCTCATGTTTTTTGTATAAAAAATTTCTGGTTTTATTCAACAAAGATCCTAATTTTCTAACAATTTTCGTACATGTCAGTAGCGGAGTGGTGAATAAATAATCAATCCATTTGTTTTTTAATGTTTTTTATTTTGTTACTGAAATTTTATTGAGAGTTTAATGAATTAAAAAAAAGGGGTTTTGGAATTTTTATCGCGTACAGCTGCTGCCAGCGCTAATTATCCGAGACCTGGGATGATGCCCAGAGATCCATCCCTTGGTTTACATCCAGCTGAACTCCTGGGGAGACCCTATGCTGATATGGCTGTTCATCATGAACAGCTTCAGCGTCATCTCATGCTCGAGAGGGAGAGATTTCCACCCCATGCGTCATTAATGCATCATGAGGAGTACATCAGGTTTGTCATTGAGTTTCACTAATTATCTCAATTGCAGGGAATAATGGATAATTATTTTTCAGACAACAACGGGAACGTGAACTCAAGGTTCGTGCCCTGGAAGAGGCAGCACGTGGATCACGACCTTAATTTACTAGATCAACGTAAAAAAAAATTTTTTTTTTGGGATTGGAAAAAAAAACCCAAGAGTTTCGTACGATTTCTCCTGGGAATGAGTAATAAAATCATCAAAAGGGCTGGAGAGCCTCGAACATAAATCAAAAATCATTCTATACTGTTGATTTAATAGATAAAGTATAAACTAGACGATTAATAATTTAATCGTCGCAGGAGAATCGAACGAAATGATGAATTTTGCGTTTCCCTTTCAACTATTTACGTATGTACGTATATTTCGATGCTGAAAAGAAAAAATTATGTACTTCAGTGTCTTGTAATATTGTCTAATGTAAATACGACAAAGGAGACTGCATACGAAGTAGATTAAAATTTAAGTGAAAACGAAAAAAAGCAAAAAAATTATCAATGAGGGGTCACGGTAGATTAATTAAATAATTTAATTAAATCGCTTATCCTTTCGTAAATTTCACTGTTATTTTAGACTAATTGTAAATTCACGGAGATGATTTCTTTTTTCAATATTAATTTATGCATAATTAATTTAATAATTTTATGTTAACTTTAAGTGTGATTATATTGTCTAGGTAAATTCAAATCTAGCTCGAGGCATTTTCGTCGCTCTGATGAATTTCATTAATTCATTGCATGAGACAATTAGTTGAGAATTGACGAAAACACATGATTTTAATTTTCATTTGCATGAAAAAAATGACATTTTAAACAATTTAAGGGAAATTCAATGGAAATTGTTAACGGGGCTTCAGGGGCAGTAATTCGTAATTAGTAAATGTTTTTAAATTGATTTTCGCGAGACGATATTTTTGTTTTAGCAAACGTGACCAAAGTTTTTTTAGAAATTTGTAGGGCAACGTTAATTGCCTCATAGAAGCGAAAGAAAAAAAATGAATTATTGACCGGAAACAATAGTTTTCTTTCTTTCAACTCTCTTCGTTTATTTTCCCCTGGTTTTTAATCTAAAGCATCGTGACCACACGGTTGAGGTGCGTGTACATTGTATTAAGATTAAAAAAAAAATGATATTCTATGTAATCTAGTTGTTAAAAACAAAAAAAAAAACGTGAAAGGAAGTAAGTAAAGATTTCATACAAACTGGGGGAGTAATTTTTTATTATAGATGACCATTTTCTAATGGTGATGAATGACCAATAAAATTGTCAAGATAATTATCATTATTTTGTGGATGTAAAAACCTTATGATTATTTTTTCACATTTTTTAAATGAACGAGTGCCGACAGTAATTCGCTTTCCAGATGTCGAGCTTTTTTCACACAAAAATGAAACACTCAGCATCCCAATGTTTTTATTAGCCCTGAGTAATGTGAAACCCAGTAATATCCCGCTGGTGGGAATGAGAGGGAAAAGAGGAAGGGATCCACTTGTCAGACTAAATGACATCACGAAAACTCGAGGCTTTTCATTCCAGTGGTACAACTTATTCAGTCAGCATCTCCAATCTCGTTGCTCCAGATAAATACTCAATTTGTTAATAAAAAAAATACCCTGAAGATCATGGGAAGTAGACAGAGGTATCAGGCAAATGCTCGAGAGCGCGACAGGACCCACAGGTGATTTTTCATTTAAAATCAACGAATAAATAATTTTATTCACGAAAAGATTGACAATAGGCGGAATACAGAAGAAAAATACACATCTTCAATGTGCAGTGTCAACACAGCCTTCAGTAATCTCAGGATGTTGATTCCAACTGAACCTGCTGACAGGAAGTTATCGAAAATCGAGACGCTGAGGCTCGCGAGCTCCTATATCAGTCATCTGGATGCTATTCTTATATCTGGACCAATTGATCAGCCTTGTCTACGATTGGAGGATAATAATTGGGGTAATCCCAGGGGAAGACCTCAGGTCTGCACTTTTTGTCTTGCCATGCACAAGAAATACGTGAGTTTATCGTCATTCACATATTTTTCATAACAATTCAAATATTTTCATATTTTCATATTTTCAATTTCAAATATTCTATTATGTCTCCATTATTTAATGCTCCATCCAAAAATAATCAATGAGGAAAAAATATGTTTTCTAATAATAATAATAATAATAATAATAACAATAATAAAATAATAATATAATTTATATGATTATATTCTAGAATATCGATGGAGTTTCAGCGTATGGGTTCGATGATTTTTCTGGTGGAAATAGGAGTAATTATTGTTAATGATAATTGTGATTAATATTTATGTTATTGAAAGGGAATAGAGTAAAAAATATTAATAAAATATTCTTTTTAAATAGTGATGTTTGTGGAAAATCTAGAGAGATGGCGCTCACTCACCTCTCCCTCCTCTTTTCAAAATATATCGATATATTTGTTCGACCAATCGAGTGGTGTTTCAGTTGGTTTCAGTGTTTAAACATCCACGATGCAGTGAACAACTCGGATGATTTATCACCAAAATTTTCATAATTTTCGTAGTTAAATCGTTGGATTTGTCTGTTTATTTATTATCATTATGTTTGCATTAGTTTCCCTTCTCCCACTCCTCCCACGGACTGATTGAGTGATAATTAATTGTTAATTGAGTGAAAAGAGGGATAAACTCAAGAGGTGAGATATTTTCATGGAAAACTGATAAATTATTTATTTGTTCATTTCATTCGTCTTCGCGATTGGATTGCCTTTCTTTTTTTTCGTAGAGAATAAAAATTGAAAATCGATGGGAAAAAATGGAATGGAGGGAAATTCCATGAATTCCGGTAACTGATAAATGGGAGAATAAAAAAAATGGGAACGCTCACGGCTGACATTTAAAATAACAAAAGACACATGTCGATCGATTCATCAGAACTTTTTCTTTCTCTCGAAATAAATGGAGATAGCAACGGGTGCGCTTTCTGTGGAAATGAGAAATCACTCGGAAGTTAAAAAATAAATAAATAAATAAATATGGTACGATGGGGAATGGATGGGATTGTTTCTCTGAGAATTCCTTGAGGATTTATTATTTTTCTATTTCACTGCTGAAGACAATCAATTCTTGGAAAAATGACACCCTTGAACTCTTGGAAGTGAACGAAAATATTCCCATGTAAAGACCCCCCAGAATTAAATCACGTAAAAAAAATATCATAACAACTCTCGGAAATCATTTGAAATTGTATTCCAAAAATCTTATAACGATGAAATATCTCTCATGCTATAAACAAACTCATGCATTGAATTTTTTATTTATTCTGTTTTGCCGAAGAACATTATAGAATTAAAGACGAGTAAT
>NW_011887770.1:194937-205371 GCF_000806365.1 Fopius arisanus | reverse complement strand
AAAAATTACAATAAAATTGGAATAACGAGAGATAGAGGAGCATGTGGAATTGATTTTTGATATCAATTAATCAATTCTTTTCAATTATTCAAAACTTCGTGAATTTCCAGTAAATTTAAACAAATCACGAAGGAAAAACTGATAATATATTTTCTGGAGACTAATAATCAAATAATTTATTTAAAAAATTGAAATAAAACTGGAACCACGAGGCATAAAGAAAAAACGTAAAAACGTAAAAATTCCAAAAATAGGAAATAAGTAAAAGATTGAAAAAATGAATATTGGCGGGCTTAATGAAGTGGCCATCTTGTTGGTAGGAAGAGTGGTGGGGCCAGTCTGTTGGTGTCGTTGGTGTATTCATAAGTGGTGGCGAGAGAGAGCCCAAGAAAGGACTAAAAACCCCACAGATACGACAATAAAATCCATCAATTTCAAAACCCACACCTCATCCACATAATTGGAACTGTCAAAATTGACCGTGTGGAAGTGTTAACTCATCTCTAAACAAGTTGTCTGGTGCTGTTCAGTGCTGGTGTACCCTGTGAAGATTCCGGGACGATCCCCCGGAGACGAAAAAACGTCCAAGGATCGACAAAATAACATTATCCATCCCCAACATCCTCGGGATTACCTCAGATTTTATCCGAACAATAATTATCCATAATTCGAGTGCTGGAGTCGATATTCAGGACTGCCCTCGAGCTTTCGACAGGTCTGAACATGGTGAGCATTTATTTCCCATTTATTCACCATTTACTCACCATTTATTCACCATTGACTCCCCATTTATTTCCCATTTATTTCACATTTTCTCCCCTTTCTCCCCCTTTTCCCGTTTGCAATTTTCCCTTCTCCAAAACTGGGAAAATTCCTATTTTTTCAAAATTCCTCAGCTTTCCCAGTTCTTCAGTTTCTCATGAGAGAAAATACTTTTTGCAAACTCTAGGAGCAACTAGGGATGAGAAACAATCCAACACTGGCCCGTATTGCCCCGTATGTTTAGAGAACGTGGAATCATTGGAAATTGGTATTTTTCTTTGTTGTTTGATTTTGCACAGTTTTTATTTATGGGATTGCTTTTTGTTTTCCGGTGGTGGGGATGACAGAGATTTTTGTTTTGACCGCGCGGACGTGACAGTGTGACAGTCCGTGTGTTTACCTCGATCCAGCGTTTGTCAATTTTTTTTTTTTTGATCCCCAGAGGCTGCGAAGTTGAGGGAATACTTGATTAGTGAATTTTCCAAGGATAGATTTGTGGTTTTTCCGTCTCGGGGTGAAGAGGGAATTGAAATTGTCGTGGATTTCTTGAGGTTCTGTCTTTTAACTTCTCATCGTGGAGGTGTTTGTTGTTTTTCGGTGGTTTGAGCCTTGGGGAGCGGTTGCAGATGAGTACGAAATCGATTTACCATGAATCTATTTTGAATTTCGAATTTAATGGGAAGATTTGTCACTTGTTTTGACTCGCGATGGGCCTAACACAATGGAGTTGTCAGCCGATGGACTCGTGGGAAAATGGATTCGTGATATTTATTTATTGTTATCGTTAAAAGTAAAAGCTTACGTCATCTATCTGCCCTCTTTTAATTCTCCACCTCCTCTGGCATTCTTCAATTTATTTGGAAATTAAATTCACGTCCGGATAATTGTGTTGTACATTATTAAACGGAAATCCGTGTATTTCCCATAACTTAGTTATCGATGAATATCTCGTAAATGATGGGAGACACACGAATTTTCATAAGTATCTTTTTTGCAGAGCGATATGTGCACTGCCAAAAAGATCTTTACAAAAATTTTTCTATTTCTTCTCGATTCGAAAATATTAACCGATAATTGCGAATCCGTTTAACGCTCCCTGAGAATCTCGAATTATCTGGAGAAAATTTGATTAAATGCATTTGTTTTTTTCTGTTTTATATAAAATATAAAGAGTTCAGCATCAACTGGTGGTACTGAGGGTTCAAGTCCAGCATCTAGTCCCGCATCAGCTGCTAGTCAAGCAATGGCAGCTCCTAAATACGGTACACTAGTTCCAAATCGTATATTTGTGGGTGGAATATCAGCGAACACTAGTGAAGCTGAATTGGCACAGCTGTTTTCATCCTACGGGAACGTAAAGGCAACGAAAATCATCCTCGATCGTGCTGGTGTATCCAAAGGATACGGATTCGTCACATTTGAGACAGAGGAAGAGGCTAAACGCCTTCAGCAGGATCCCGAGGGAATTATTCTCCGAGAGAGAAAATTGAATATCGCACCCGCCATCAAAAAACAGACATTCAATCGGTCCTTCGACGGCGGCTCTGGCTCTCCACCTGCTGTCCCCACAAGCCCTTATTATTACCCCAATGGTAAATTATTTTTGTCACAATTTTCGCCTGTGATCAGAAAAGATTCCACTGAATTATCTTTTTATTGCATCTTTTTTTTTCTTTCAGGAATGGGATTACCTTATCAGAATGGATTGACTTTCTACAATGCTGGTGCCCCAGCTCCAGGTACACCATTGGCTCCACCAACAGATCCAGCAGCTCTGTACCAAACAGCTGGAGTATTTGGTAAATCAGATGAGAAATATTTAAATTCATTCCCATCACTCGCATGTACGAGACAATCACTTTTTTTTCAACTGATAAATTCAATCATTTCTCTTCTCCTTTTATTTATTTATTTATCCCTTGGACTAATTGAAAGACCGCTTTAAATATAAATTCTGTAACACGTAATTATAATAGTATTACTATTATTTTTAATAAGCCCTTGAAATTAATAGCGAAATGAATTTTTCCTGGTGTTTACAATGCGAATCTATATTTTATTTTTCAGGCCCTCAGGCAGCTTCTGCACATCAGACATTCGCACCGATGGTATACCCCTGCCCAGCGCCATCCTTATACATGCCACCTCAGTATCAGTATCCCCCAATGCCTGTAAGTACCTCACGCTAATTAACTCAATTCGTAAATTACTGTTGAAGAAATCGAAGTCAATTATCTGATTGAAATTTCTTCGACTTTTCCATAAAAATAGTAAGATTTAAAACGCGAATTAACGAGTTGAATAAATTCATGAGTTCATCCATCCAGTTAAATTTCATACTAACCAGCACGAGAACAATCATTATTCAAGTGGAATAAATTTATAAATTGTGTAAATCCAAGGAGTGATGTGATTTTATTTTAATAGATAAATATTTATTATTTACGAATTGGGGAGGAAATAGAGAGTAATTACATGATTCAATTGATTTTATTCCACTTGTCTGCAGAGTTGGGGGTATCCGAGTGCTTCTCCTCCCAGTTGCTCTGATCTTCTATGAAATTACATGTTTTTATTTGTTTATTAATTAGTACTCGGATAGTCCCCACAAAAATTGAATAATTTATTTACGTTGGTGAAGGTGTGTTGTTTATAACTGGTTCGTAATACCCTTTTGGATCGACCACACATAATCACTAGACAACCTAGCGACCTAGATATCACATTAGATAATTGAACACCAAATCACTCATTAAATTATCCCCAAGTGGAGTTGAAAGTGTAAAAAACAAATATTTAAATTGAATGATTTGGACAGACAAACGGTCTAATGGGAGAAGCAATACCGCCGGCCTTCCTTCCAAATCCACAACAAATGCCTACTTATGTACTTCTCGACGCAATACAGTATTGAGGTTTAAAGGTACAATATGAAAAACAAGAGAAAATTTGTAACAAAGAGAGATTAAAAATTATTTATCAATACTAAATTCTACAAATTCAATTGATATTGAAAGATTGTTTTATGTGATTTTGAGCATGTACTGTGAACGATTCCAGCACGTTTAAATATTTTATTCTATTCAATCCAACCGGAGACATTTTTTTTTCTCAACAATTACACAACAGATTTTGCATGTATAACTGTTGTTTGTGGCTTCGATATTTTATTTTAATTATTTGTGGGCTTTGAGAGGTTTGCTAATTTGTTTTCTCATTGTCCTGCACAATTTGTGAAATGAAAATCACTAAATGATTTTTTTTTACAACCTGAAAAAGAATCATACATTTTTATTTCACTGTATTAGAGAAAAGCGATAAAAATTATTTGAGGGTGATGAAATTTATTTCTTTTCTTTAGTACGAGTCGTATTATCCTGGAGCAGCTGGTGCACCACCGTATATATTCACAGCGAGTAGTGGAACAACTAATGGAACAAGTGTTGGAGCAAGTGGTGCACAAAATAGTCCAGTGACTGGTGCAACGAGTCCACAGGCTAATCATCACTTTTACCCAGGTACTGGACCACCAGGTGCTCCACCAAATCATCATCCCCACCATCAGACTGTTCCGAATGGTCCAGCCGCGAATCATCAAGGATTAGATCCAAATTACTATAGTTTTCCTGGGCATCAATCACAGGGACAGGGTACACCAACGCATGGAAATATTGGACTTGGGGAGCAACAGCTGGTGATTTATACGACTGATTGCCAACAGCCTACGAATTCCGATGGCCAGGGAGCTACACAAGAGGTATAACTATTCCCCGAAATCGAATAATTTCATTCCAAAGTGAATTAAAATAATTATTCATCTCTCTATTTCTTTTTTCAACTAAATTTTCTTCAATTTTGAGAATATCCATGATTTTACTCCCTCAGGAGACACGATCGACGTCAAGCCACTCCCAAACCGACGTATCCCATCCCCATCAGTCCCAAATAACCTTGGACCAGTCCACACCCACAAATCCCCCCACAACTCCGTTAATGTCTCTGATGCCCCTGAAGTATCCCCTGACACCTCGATACTCAAATTATCCCCATGCCCTTCCTCTTCCCCTGACCCCTACACCACCACAGACGTATCAGACAGACCCTGAAGACACAACAGGTGGTGCCATGCATTGTAGAACATTCGTATACCATCCAGTCTTCATTCAGACACCTTACAATACCCCCAGCCTTTTACCAACACCCACAAATTCACAGACAACACCCCAGAAGAGTCCCTACACTCATCAACGAACTCCAAATGGCTACTCCCTCTTCTCCAATATCCATCAGGCCCATTATCCCAAGTCCCAGGTACCAAAAACTCCACAAATACCTCGTAAATCAACACCAACGTCCTACGTCGTCACCAGGGGCTTTGACAGATCAACTGTCACGTCAACGACACCGAGACCGAGTGGTAAGAGTAGTGATGTCAACAGTGGGCGTAGAAATATGAGAAATGGTGGGATTGGGTACAAAAGTGGAATTTCCAATGGTCCTGGAGACGATGGCAATGGGCCTGATAAGAATACTAGTCCACCACCAGCACCGTACTCACCAATGACGAGACCTTTACCCAATTTTTCACCAACGAATCTGCAGGTAGTCCTTTTCATCCTTTTCTTTAGGTGAAAAATATTGAGTGCAGTGCGATTATTTCTATTTTTTTTTTCTGTTAAAAATTTCAGTAAAAAAATTGAAATTGACGAATAATTGAGGTATATCTCGTGCAGATGCAGTTCTACAATGCTCAGGGACGTTATCAAGCCCCAGGACAATCCCCCAGTACTCAGTCACACGCCCCGATGCCAGGCCAACATCAACGAAGATCATTGCCACAGCAGAATTCCATTGATGAAAAGAAACTTCAGGGGAGATATGGCCTCGGTGCCCAGGGCTACTTTAGAAGCAACAAAGTCAAGGTAAATGGCATCAACAAGACATTGAAAGAGGGTATCGGAGGTGCTGGTGATGCGCAGGGTGCCAGGATACAGATGACATCACCTCGAAATACCCAGGATAATCAAATGCCAGGGACGTGCCATCAGATGGAGGCCCTCACCCTCTAAAATCATCCAAAAATCATTTTTTTTTCCCCTTCGAAATCTCATTTTATCATGGAAATTCACAATTTCCAGTTATTGTTGTCGATATTTTGAGGGGATATACGATTTTTCACTCTCAAAATATACAAAAGAAAATAAAAAAGAATCAAAACTCCTAAACAAGGAGGCTCTTGATTTTTTTTTTCGTTACCATCACTATTGAGAGTGGAAAATACATTTTCTGGGCCTACATTTGTTTTACATTTTTTGGGGCCTAAAAATGTGAGAATAACCCTCGATAAAAAATATTGAATAATGAAAAAAGGCTCTTTAATACTTCCTGATGATAAATGAAAAAACAAATCGTTATATAAAAACGTTATTATATATATATGTGGTAAGGATATGGCATGTTAAAGATTTAAAGAACTCTAATGACTATTAAGGAAGTTAAAATAGGCTTTTTGTTTAATATTTAAAACTAATATATTACGAGATAATATATAAACATATATATTTACACGTGTAGTGCTGGATGGTGAGTGGAGGGGAGAGCACGCATTATTTATATCACTAAGGAGATAAAAGATATATTATTTAATGATAATTCAACGTAATTTAGGTAATGGAGACTTGAGATCATAAGCTAGAAGAGCTAGAAATCATTAGGTTATTTGTCGAATTGCGAGGAGTTAAAAATGCTAGGCTCTTATATACTGAAAATACATTTGTGAGCAATGCTAGAGTAGTTAGGAAGTCGCGGGAGTAGGGAAATGATTATTCCAGGAATGATTTGATTAGGGAATATTTGAATTGTTGAGGTTCTGGGGGCTGCGGTGAAATATGAATTTGCAATTTCAAAGGGGAAATGTGAATTTCCACATTTGGAACTACAATCGTTGTTGTTTAAAATTGATTAATACCCCTCCATAAATCAAACATTCATATTTCATTGCTCCACCAACCAATCAATCCCATTAAATATTTGATCGATTGGAATTTGTAGAATTACAACAAGTTCTTCGGAATTTTAAGATAAATGAAAAATAAAAGATAAAACCTTAGAGCACTGGGTGCACCAGGTACTTAATTCTCTCGACGTGATTTCCGAGGTAATAATTCCATTGATGACTTTCTTCTTTTTAGAAAAATTCACACTTCGAAAATTACGATTATCAATTCCGAATAACTCAATTCAATCCAATTCCAATCCAAAAAAAAACAAATATAACGAAAAGAATACTTAAAAAATATTGAATCGTACAAAAAAAAATACGAGCGATCTGTCATGTGTTCAAAGACGTAAAAAAAATTGACTAAAGTGTTTTTGGGGTACTAGTGGGACAAAGGAAATAACTAATCATTAAAAAAAAGGTTGCTCAAGACACTGCCATCTTGTCTACGAGATAAACTCATCAGTCAGTTCGTTTTCATCGTCAAATTATTTATTTAATCACTGATAAACGAAAATTCAGAACGTACTTAAGCCTTCATTTCCCCATTTCTATCGATAATTTTCCATTCGTTATGGTTTAACCGTTTAAATCCTCAAGTGATTAAAAATATGATTATTGGAGCAACTTGGGTGGTGGCCCTGAAAAACGATAAACTACGATGGAAAATATATATAAAAAAAGAAAAAAAAAACAATATTTAAAAAGTGTCGGCTGTGAGCTTCCAAGCAAATAACAATAATTAAATTATTATTAAATAATTAATGAAGTGGGAAGGGGAAAAAAATTATTATTAATCGTCGATTCTTTCTTTTGTGTCAAATATTCGTTAATCCATAATGTATTGTCCATTCGTTAATTGAAAATGTTGAACGTACGAAGAATTATTTAAAAGGGCCTAGATACGTTTGAAAACGGAAAAATCATTTAAAAAACTGTTAATTGTTGTGAACAGAAAATTTAACAAAAAATAATATAAGAGTGCCTTCTACTTGTTTTTCGTTGGTAGTGTTGAATTGTTTCTTGTGGATTAAAAAGTGAAATACGTTCTTTTTTTTTTTTCGTTTAGTTTGAACAGTTTTTTTTTCTCCACTGTGGGGTAATTTTTTTTTTTTTCAAGTCGATGATTGAAATTCTTTTCAACTGTTGACAAAGAACATCGGAGTATTTTAGGTGTTATATTAAGGAGTAATGAGATATATACGCGAGCAGCTCATTTCGGCACCTATTTCTATGTATGATACACAGATATATTCAAATGGGAAGAATAAATATGTTGTTAAATGTGGATTGGTGTGAGGAGAGGATGATTATGCATTCTGTGATTAGATGAAATTTTGTTGAATTGTTGTTGATGATGTGGTGATGAGGAAAAGTATTTCCCATTCAGTTTTTTTGGAATGAATTTCATCAGATTTTCAATTTGATGGTGAATAATTAGATGCTCCAGGAAAACTGAAGTGATCACTCATTTTTCACCAGTTGATCGGTGAATTATTTGCAGTCTAACTAGACTTATCAAAAAAATTTCTCATGGAATTGTCCATTGAATGGATTATTTCCACGATCCCGGCGACTTTTGTTTATTCCGATGAAACGGTGATGGCCTTGATCACAGAATAAATAAATTCAATTGACAACTTGTAAAATCGATATAAAATCAACCAATTCTTTCACATATTAATTCATAGAAGTGAGTAAACATAATTTGTTTACTCGAATGTAGATGAAAAAATTGTTATTGCGAATGTCAGACTGGCTGTGACCCGTGTATTTGTCAGAGAGGTAATACGATGATGAAAAAAAAAATGAAATTACAAATTAATTGAAGACGGGCGTGTACTTCTGAGTGAATTTGGGTGCAAGCGCACGATTTATTTCGTGTCCATAAATACATAATATATACACTGAATATAAAGTATATGCTTCAAGAAAAAAAGAAATGTATATTAAGAGAAAGAATATTAAACAAATTAATACAAATGCTAGATGAATATTATAATAGCTAATAAAGAGGTATGAGATGAAAGAAGAAATGTGGAGCGTCGAGGGGTTGCGAAATGATAATTCTTGGAGCTGATTGAAATGCTGGAGAGAAAGAAAGAAAAAGTAAGAGGAATCGTTAGATATGAGATTTTAATTACCTAAAAAGAATAATTACTCAACTAAAAATGAAAAAAAAAACAATAAAGTATATTACAATTAAGAGAAATGCAAAGCATATATTTAATGAGAATATTAAATACTAATTAAATACAATACTTTATGAATAAATCAAAAATATAAAGAATGACGAAAATCTGTGCACGGAGTAAATGACGAAGAATGGAGACAAGTATAATACAGATCTACTTAGCTCGAGTAAATAAATGATTAATTATTAACAAAAGAATATATTATATAGGTAAATAAATCTCATTCATCACGAGATCTAAATATATTAGGAGGAATAAACAAAACAAATATATATATACATACAAAGTAAAATGTAAAATCTCTATCGCAACCGAGAAAATCGTACATAATAATCATAACAATAAAAGATAAAACATGGAATCTCATTGAAAAAAAAAAACAAGAAATGAAGAAAAAATCAGATTAACGTGTTTTTATTCTTCACAATCTTTTAATTTGTAGTTTATAGTCTTTATTATTAGACCGGTGTTTTAATTGATTCATCAGAATTTTTGAAATTCAAAGTCGGGGGATTTCCCACTCAATAAGATGGCGGCACTGTCGTCCAATGAGCGTCAGTGGTGGGTGGAAAGTTCAGAATAAAAAGTAAAAATAAGGGGAAAAGGCGATCAGCGATCGTTTATCATTTTTCCCTCAGACTCGGGACATTGTCAGTTATTTAGCAGGCAGATAATTAAATCCAGTAATACGTGGATCAGCGAAATTTGGGAGGGATTGGGGGGAGGTATGAGTGGGGAGAGTCACCAGAAAGGAATTCTCGAGTGATAATAAGGTGATGAGTCAACCCAGGTCTTTGCTGTAAAAAAACTGGCTGTCATCGCCCCCGAATCGCGGAAATAGTATTGAACGTGTGGGTGGAGGGTTGTAATAAAAAAAAGTAGTGAGTATTTCCGGTCCTTCATCTTCAGTTAATTCTGGACGTTTTTAAGGCTTGGGGATTAATGATTGATTTGTCATTCAGGGAAAGATGTCAAGTGTCAACAATTTGGAGCAACAAATAGCTAATCTGCAGATTGAACATGGAAGTCCCCAAAATCCGGGAAAAAGTGGGAAGAAAGTGGGCCCTGCTGTCCCCCCAAAACCGAAGAAGTCACAGCCTCAGGTAATTTTTTTTTTGATCTATTAAAATTGTTTCGTGGTTTTATACTAATGCCTCTCACTCTTTCATCTTTCATGCCAATATCATAAATCCATTCTGGTAATTAAAATGAACTTTTTAATTATTAATAAGATGTTCAGGTGATGATAAAAAAAAATCTTCAGGTTCCTCAGAGTTATACAATTAAAGCAGCGACGACTCCATCCTACAGTACAGTCTTAAACAATTCTGGGACTGCAGAAAAGACCACAAATCTCTACGCCAACTCGCCAACTCCATTTTCAGCCCCACCAGAGAAGAATGTATTCTCAAGATCTCACGGGTCCACTGATAAATTCTACAAGAATGATAACAACTTTTACCAGAACAGCGACCACTT
>NW_011887770.1:192143-193747 GCF_000806365.1 Fopius arisanus | reverse complement strand
TGCTACAAGTGTGAGGATTGCGGTCTCGTTCTCTCGTCTGATGCCGAAGGCTCTGGGTGCTATCCACTTGATGATCATGTTCTATGCAAAAGCTGCAATGCCAAGAGAGTCCAGGCTCTCACTTCCCACATGATTACGGAATTGTAATTTCTGGGGATGAAGAAGATTGGAGAACGCTAATTGTGAGATTAAGGAATTTTTTTTATCAAGTCAATGGTCAATAGATTATTCCATAACTAGTGATTATCTATTCCTCAATTCGTTTAAAATTTAAAATCATAAGAAACACTTTTTTAATATTTCTTTTTATAAGTAGCTTTGAAAAAATGTGCATTGAGTATAAATGCAAAATAAAACAGACGGATAAACAAAAATTTGGTAGAAATTCTTTATTAAAATTTCTTTATAACATTCTTGGCAATATTTCATGTTATTCATAGAAAAACACGTACAATAGATCGTATTGTTGGGGAATTAAGGAGTTATGCGTTTTGGATCACGTGGGAACATGGATACTTTCCTGATGTTATCGAGGCCCAGATAAAGCATCACCACTCGTTCCATTCCAATTCCACCACCTGCGTGGGGTGGACAGCCATATCTGAAGGCGTCGATGTACGCCTTTATTTTCTCGATATCTAAAACAAAAAATTTGTAGTCAATAATTATTTTGATTCCTTCAGAAAGATAAAACTCACCAATTCCATGATGTTTAGCCCTCTCAGTCAGAAACTCAGGATCATGAATACGTTGAGCTCCAGAAATAATTTCCTCTCCTCTCATGAACATGTCGTACGAATTTGACGCTTTCTGCAATTAATTAAATAAAAATTGGGTTAAAATATCTGATAATTATTCGGAGAACTAGAAAAAATTTAGGAGAATGGGATTAAATATCTCACAGGATTTGTAGGATCAGGCATCGTATAGAATGGCCTCACAGCGAGAGGATATTTATCCAGAATATAAAAATCAGTGTCGTATTTAGCTTTAACGAGTTTTCCAAGTAATTTTTCATCTGGTGTCGAGAGATCGTCCTCTTCACCGAGAGTAACTCCAGCCTCAGCGAGTAATTTAATCGCCTGTGGGAACTCCAGCTTCAGTGGAGGATCGAGAAATTTAAATGGCTCCACTCTGTATTGCTGACGTACAGCTGCTATCTCGTCAGCATAATTATTCTCAAGTCCCCTGAACAATTCAGTGAACATCTGACCAATAGTATCGACAACCTCGTGGTAGTGGTACTTAAATGCCATCTCTAAATCAAGTCCCACGAATTCTGTCAAGTGTCTGTGAGTATTTGAATCTTCAGCCCTAAAAACTGAGGGGAAACAATTCATTTAGAATAAAATTAAATTCAATGAATAAAGCAATTGAGTTTTAATTGACAGTAAGTGATCACCTGCACCAACAGTGAACACCTTGTCGAAATCAGCAGCGATGGCCATTTGCTTGTAAAGCTGAGGAGATTGTGCGAGATAAGCCGAACTCTTGAAATACGATACTGTGAAGACATTGGCACCGCCTTCGCTGGCTGCGGATATGATTTTCGGCGTGTGAATTTCGACAAAGCCCTGGAACAAATAAATTTAACCCCATGCCAT
>NW_011887770.1:186813-189363 GCF_000806365.1 Fopius arisanus | reverse complement strand
TTTTTTTTTTGGGACAAGTGATCTCCTCAATTCATCATTTCGTTAATATCTCAAGGGCCGAATTTAAAATGAAATAATGAAATTTCATTTTCTAATTCTTTCTAACGAAAGGAGAAGTATCAGTGATTGCAAAAAAAATCGAGATGAAGAAATGAACTAAAATGGTTTTTCAGTTTTTTAATAATGTTCTTCGACTCTCCACCCCTACATTAATGTAACAATTAAAATGCAACTGATTCTTAATGTAATTCGTTTTATAAACTTCAGTAGCGTTTTTTGTTTTATTTAGTTCTTGCTCTTACTTTTCAATTTCTCTGAGGCAACATCGAAGGCCGGATCCTGGATGTTGAGCATCAGATTATTTCCATTGAGGTAGACTCTGTTCTGAGAAGTAGCAATCTGCAAAATAAAAGATATTGCCATTGAATCCATCCGTGAGCAATTTCTTTCGTCTCAAAACATTGAATAATTTTCAATTTTTTATTACCGTGCGAGAAATACTCTGTGCAGCACGTAATTTCCTGAGTTTGAGATATCCTGGATTCTGGGAGACAGCTAGACCCAAGTGCAAAGGAGTTAAGGATGAAAATCGAAATAGAACTGAAAAATTGATCAGAAAAATCATTTTGAAAAGGATATCATTTTGGCAGCTTCAGCCTCTCCCTCTGCTTGAACAATTTTCTGCTGTTTTTCTTGCTTTGCACGTTCCACGACGAATGCTGCACGCTGTGCCTCCTGTTGGGCGACCTGTTTGGCCTCCACAGCAGCAGTGTATTCCTTTCCAAAACTCAATTCAGTTATTGACACGTCATCAAGAACGATATTCCAATCTTTCGCTCTCTCAGTCAATTCTTTTCTCACTAATGTTGACACTTGCTGGCGCATTGTAATTAATTGGGATGCATTGAACTTGGCGACTACTGATTTTAACACCTCATTGCAGATGCTGGGCAAGACCTTGAGACAAATTAAATACGAACAATTAATTTTAGGATAGCTTGAGGCATTCTCTGTTGATTTCAATTTATCTGATTATTTTGGCAAAATCGGTAATTGATAAAGTACTTTTTCATCGTAATCCTGTCCCAACTGGCGGTACATCGCTGGCAGTTTACTGGCGTCAGGACGCGAGAGAACTCTCAGCGATATATTAACCATCTGCAGGTCCTTGGAACCAGTTGGCGATGAAATTTTTCTGGGTCTGCTCCTGATGTCGTAGATTATTGGATACTGGAACCAGGGGACGCGAAAGTGCAGGCCCTCGGTGAATATGTCCTTCTGAATTCCTCCGACTCGTGAGAAAATTATGGCACGATGACCACCATCCACTGGAAATAACCAAGACGATTAAAAAAAAAATACAACAGAAAAACCTGAATGACGTAATCAGTCCGAGATTTTATTTTATAATTGATCAATATCTTTTCCAGAATTTTGGGGTTATGGGTATTGATTGGGGAGACGAGAAAAAAGGGAAGTGGAGACAGTTGTCGTTATAGTCTAAGGGATAATTAGAGTTGATTAGGAAGACTAATAGGGGAATGGAGATGAAGGCTGACCTGTGTACATGGACTGGGAAACTCCATAGGCTGCGACTCCAGCGGCTGCGAGGAATTTCAAACCCATGTTCATGCCTCCGGGTGTCTTGCTCAATCGTCCAGCGAAGTCATTCAGCTTGCTCTGCGCCATTGTCTTTATTTGAATTCACTGATTAATAAATTTATTACTGGTAGCAGTAATTATGAAATTCTAGTGGAATATTACGAGATACCGGCGCGCACGTTTTCCCAAGTCGGTAGAAGCTAGTGGTACGAAGTTAGTCACTTCCAGGGTTTCAATGAATTAGTTGGGTGTTGGTAATTGTGGTTTACACATGTGAAGATGGCAGATGGATAATTTGATTTTTTTTCATTTTTTAAAGGTTTTTTTCGCGAATTTTTGATGAGAGAATCGATATCATTCGTAATGATCTTTAAAAAAGGATTTTGAGAGACAAAAAAAGTGATCTGGACTTTTGGGTTTTTTTAAAGTGATGTGATCAGGGGGTGAATATATTTGAGATCTGTCGGTTGATATAGAATGGGATTTTAACAGAAATAAAGGAATCTAATAATTGAAATTTGAATCGTAAATAATATCGATTTAAATTCAAATTAGAATTGGATTTAATTTGATTTTTAAGAAATCAGTCTCCACCAGAGGCCCCGGGGCCTGATCTGCGTTGTAGGAGAGGAAAGCGACTTTTTCAAATTTCGATGTCTTCATCGTCTTTAACGGCTTCTTCATCATCTACAGGGAAAATGCATCCGAAATCAATCATCGATTAATAAAAAATTTAATTATACCAAAACTAATGTTCCTATCCCAAAAACTCATAGATCGGGCCCCTGCACCGAGGTAAATGTCTCTTTTTTCATTTTTGTTTTTATTTATGTTTCACTATTTTAATATACGAATATTTGCGAAACGAATTAAAATCAATCATTTGGGGCGAAACCCTAAAATCATGGATTCTTCTCTTATTTTTATTAAGTGATGACAATAAATTGT
>NW_011887770.1:182932-185518 GCF_000806365.1 Fopius arisanus | reverse complement strand
GATTTTAGGCTGCGATTATCTGGACTTTTAGTTTTATGAGAGTTATCAGAGACATTTCAACTCTTGTAATTATTGATAATCCCACAATTTAAAAATCCCTGGGCTTTTTAATATTCAGGACTCCTTTTTTTTTAAAATTGGATGATCACACAACATGAAGGATTTCAGGATGAGACTACCTGAACCATCCATTTTATGATGATCATTCAGCTGTTATCATTAGCTGTCAGAGGCATTTTGAATTTCCTGATTATTGAGAGTTCCGGAATTAGGAAATCGTTGGGTTTAGCATTATTGAGAATGGCAGTGAGATTTGGGTGGTTATACAAGATAAATGTTGATGATATTGTGCGAGTGGAGTTGGAGGTTTGAGGATTGCGTACAGAGTGAAGAGTGCAAGTGGGCGTTAAGGGCCGTGGAAGAGAACGTACACCCATCGGTTGGGTTCCATACATGGTTATGCTATGTGGATAAAGACGACGTGGGGACACACGAGAGAGACCGAATGATAATCATCAACCCACGTTGAAGCAGTGCAAACGTACGAGACACACGAAGGCAAACCCTCTCTCAACTCCATTTCCACTATTAACGCACAACCTGAACAGGGAATCGTTGAAGAGAGATGAAGTATCAGGATGGAGGGGAGACACCAGTGCCCCATTCTCCTCTCCATGGATTTTAGTTACGTTTCTTCCTTCATTCATTTCACCATCACCAGCTAATTGGATTTTATCCAACAATTTATATTTTTCATGCAGGGCTATCAAAATTACTGCACCGTAACAGTTTCAATATTTTTTTTGGAAATGATATCACCAGGTGTTTAGTGTCGAATTCTCCTTGAAGTGATCCTGAAGAACTGCGGTTTCTTCTTCTTTTTTAAATCTGAAATACAGAAGATGTTAGTTGTGGTTTTTAACGAAAAATGTGGAAATAGCAAAATGAATAGTTTTTTATGGATGAAGAGAGGACAGATTTTTTAATGTTTGAGGTGTGAATTGATTATAATTCGACACGTGGGTGCTATTTTTGGGATAAGGATATTATCGAAATGGTATCAATGGTTGGAGTGAAGAAGTACTGGCGTGGGAGCTGGTGCTGGGATTCCAGGTGAAGCTTCACGGCTTGAAGAAGTGCATGAAGATCGAGGAAGATTGAAGAAGAGGTCATATAAGCCGGGGGATATTCTCCGAAGAATACTGTCGTGTGTTGGTGCACGCGACTGACGCGTGTGTAGAGGTAAAGAGAAGGGGTAAATCCTTATTGAGGGGTGATTCAGTGAAAAAGTTGATCTTCACTGTAGACTAATATAGTAAGGCTTGTCCTCAGGCATCATTGATGCTTTCTAAACACCAGAACTCAATAATTTAACGGTTTTTTTAAATCAGCAAATGGATACCTCTATCGCGGATTTTGGTATCACTATTTCCTACGCAATTTTGTAATGATTCAATGAATAGGTGAAACCTTAAAAAGGAATTGAATTTTTAATGAAATTTGAATTAATTTCTCCTCGTATTTCCTTCCTCTAAAAATAATTGCAATTCTTTTTCTTCATTAATTATTATTAACTATTGAATTATGATATTCATGTTTTTGAATTATTACTTTCACATCAGCTTTTGCTGCGAAATTTTGCAATAATTCAATGAATAGTAAAAATCTTAAAAAATTGAATTGAAATTTGAATGAAATTCGAATTAATTTCCTCTCGCTTCGTCTCTTTAAAAAATAATTGCAGTCCTTCTTTCCAGTAATGATTATCAATGCTGATTAATTATCCAATCAAATTATTATTGAATCCAATAAAGATGATAATTAAGATTTGATCTGTTCATCAAATTCGAATCAATTTCCTTCATTATTCTCCTGTTCCTTCCTCATTTTCGCTAATTTCCTTCCAAGTGGAGTTTTCATCTGAAATTTCGCATAATCAGTAAGAATTTTCTCCGAAATCCTCGGATATCTCTCCAACTCTTTGAGAATCTCCTCGGGCCTCAACGGCTCAAATCTGAGTCTCATCCTTCTCCTGAGATTCATCACATTCTCCACAGCCTCACGAATCACATCCAAAGAATATCCCACCGATGCCCTAGCCACCGCAGAAACATCAAAATGCCTATTCACATTGTGATATCTCATGAGAACATCCTGATAGAACAGATAAACGGAATTGTAATCCGAGACGGGAATGGCGATGAAATTATCGTACATTTTGCTGAATTTTTTATTCGCCTTCCAGGGCTCTGACGCCAGTCCCAATACGAGAATCTGCAAATGGACATAATTAATTTTTTTTCAAAGAAATAAAAAATTAAATCAATACTAAATAATCATAGACTACAGTGACAATATTTCATTAAATCCTAAAAGGCCTGAGGCACCAACAGGTTTGCGACTCTATGAAGAGCGTGGGATGATGCGTTCTCTTTCATTTTTCATCTCGATTATCTCTCTATTTACCACGCACGTAGAATATGGATAATAAAACAATATCTCCCTCGTGAAATATCACATATTAACATCAACAAAATCACCACTTGAACACAATAAATCCTATAATAATATAATAATAATATTTCC
>NW_011887770.1:130465-180257 GCF_000806365.1 Fopius arisanus | reverse complement strand
TAACTGGCGATCGAGGGAATCTGGACATCATCTGGGGTCCACTTCAGCTCTATCAGAAGATCGTCAGGCCAACTGCAATTATTCTCTATTCTTTATTATTACGATAATTAATGGATATTTAATTACTCACTGGTAGTCCGAACAAGTTAATTTAACGAGTTCTCTCCTGTATTCCAGCATTCGACCAACAGAGCAATTAAATAAACGTTTTATGAGCTGCCGTTTCTGGGAATGAATCATCCGATCGTACAGTTGCGCTAGTTTTTTTATTAAATTCTTATACCTGCGGATTTAAATAATGAATAATTGTCGAATAATTAACGAATAAATCGATAAATATAATAAGTAATAAATAAATCTAATAACATAATGATATGTTGATATTAATATCAATTAATTTTGTAATGATTAGTATTAGTTAATATTTATTTAATGGAATTAATCTAATTTATTATTAATTAATTAATCTAATTTTTTTATTAATTAATTAATAATAAATTTAATGGATTTAACTGAATACTTTATGTAGATCGGGAGAATCATCTTCACCGCATCATTTCTGGACCTTGGAGTCTGATCCGCCTGAATGTCTCCATCAAGTCCCAATAAATAATCAGTCCTTTCCTGAGCTGAATGCCACAAATCATCGTACAATGATCCCATTTTTTCTATTAAAAAAACAACTCGAAATTTTGATTACCCCCCTAACCCTTTTTTCAACCTAACAAACTTTCAACATTCATTAAACAAAAAAATTGCAGTAGAAAATTGGAGGGATTGTTTATTACAACTTGTAAAAGAATTCCTCATTCAAATTATTGGTCTATTTTATTTATTGCTTCCAGGATGCCGTGGCAATGTCTGGTGATTTTAATTCTGTCTTCGGTGATTCCTTTGGCGGTTGGAGGTCAACGCTCCATTCTGCCTGAGAAACTCCAAAATCATCAGGATGGACAATCAGAAATCGTCTGGGAGTGTCCAAACATCACGAAAATTGGAGTCGAGTGCTCCTGCGATTTTCCTCACACTCTGAGATGCAATGGAGACAGAAATTCATTAGAAGTGAGAGCCCTAAATGCAATTAATTATTCATTAATTTTCAAAGAAATTCACTGTATTCGCAACAAAAATCCGAAACTCATTCCTTTAATACCAAATTTATTGAATTGTTTATCCACTCATTTGACTATCAATTAAAAACCATCAAATATTTCAATAAATAATAAATACACAATTAATTTATCTTTAAATAATAATTATGGAGTGATGGATTCAATTTTTTTTTCAGATAAGGGAAATCTGATTTGTTAGTAAATAAATCGTTTGGGTATATTTGTGATTGTTAATAATTTTTAATGGCGTGTTTAATGCGGATGGGATGGAGTGGAATGGAATAAATTGTTGATGTTTGTTTTTAGGTGATAGGTGACCATTTGAGAAGCAGTCGCGAGGGAATAATTTCGCTGCTGGATGTGACAGTAACGGGAATATCAACATTGCCATCGCGTTTTTTACAGGGCGTTGCACTCCATGGACTGGTGATATCAACCGGTGAACTCAGACGAGTAAATGATAACGCATTGACATCACTGGTTGGACCCCTACAAGCCCTAGGTCTGCCGAATAATCTCCTGGAGTCAGTGCCAACAGGTGCCCTCCAGCATCTCCAGGGACTGGAGAGACTGGACCTCTCGAGAAATAAATTGAAGACCCTCGAGGCACTGGCATTCAAAGTAAGACGACAATTTTTCCCTCACTCCTACCGCATTCATTAAAACTCGTTATGAATTGTTGTTTTTTGTTTTTTTCTTAAATCGCCTCGACGATAAATAATTCAGCACCGATCGCTGGAATCGGTTGAATTCATTGGGGATTCTCTTCCCACGATTAATTCATCTGATTTAAAAGACATTCAACTTTTTACTGGTAAATTGATAATTCTACTTGGCAGGGCCAGCAGAGTCTCACGCACCTCGATCTCTGTGACAATTTACTGTCCCAATTGTCTCCCCAGGCATTTGTGCCACTCAAGTTCTTGCGATCGTTGAAGATGAGAGGAAATCGATTGAGTGTATCGGCACTCTCTGCTCTACGTGGTCTCAAGCATCTGGAGGATCTTGATCTGTCCAGGAATCTTCTGATTGGTCCCCTTGGGACCAATTTACTACCCACCATGCCACGACTGCGGGTACTCACCCTTTCCGAGAATCAGTTGGCAATTGTCAAGCAGGGAGCACTTGGGGGACTACCTAATTTGACATATCTCAGTTTAAGTCATAATCAGGTAAATTTATTGTTAAACCCTGATTTTTAAATATTTATATAATATATTTATATATTTCCATTTTTTATTAACAAAAATCTTTAGTATATTGTAATTGCATTGAAAATTTCTAAATTAATATTCCGATAATTCAGAAAAAATTGAAATTATTATTATTATTATTAGATTGTTTAAGTGTTTCCTTTGGATTTTCAATTTTTGTTCAACAATTATCTTCAGCGTGTTGCAATTTCCCTGAAGACTCGAAAATTGATATTCAAATAATGAAAAATGTTATTATTGTTATTATTATTATTATCATGAAATGAATTTAGATCGATGTCCTGGAGGATCACGCATTCAGACACCTGTCAGCCCTGACCCGATTGGATTTGGCAAGCAACCAAATAGTTGCTGTGTCAAGTGCCTCCCTGGCACACCTTGACAACCTAGTTACACTAGATCTGACCCACAACTTCCTCCCCTCGCTGACGAGCGACCTGATAGTCCCCTTCAAAAATCTTGAAGATCTTCGCCTGGACGACAACGACATCACCATGATCGATCCCGAAATATCCACCTCAAAACTGAAACTCAAACGTTTTACTTTATCCGACAATCCCCTCAACTGCGACTGCAATATCCTGGAATTCGCCAATTGGCTGAGCAATTCCACTCTGGAGGAGGAGGATAGGTCATCAGCGGTGTGTGCAACACCTCCAGCTCTGGAGAATGGAATTCTCACTGAGGTATCACCAGGCAGTCTTTTGTGCGGTGATCCAACACCACCGATGATGACGAAACTCCCCGAGCCCCAGGTACGCCTCAGCCTCAAGGAGTTCCACTACGAGAGAACCGGAATTCACCAGGGCATCAATTTCCTGTGGAGCGTTGAGCCGTGTAATCAGAGATATACATGCGACAATCTCATAATCTACGAGGAACACAATGACTCAGAGATCGAGATCGACTCGAGTCCAATCCACTGTCAGTCCAATCTCATGAGAGATCCCTGCAGTCTTCCCATCACCCTCCCACCATCTCTGAATCTTCAAATCGGTCACAAGTACCGATACTGCATCGTTCTCTTCGTATCAACATCAACGGACGATTTCACTCTAGGTCTGGGCTGCAGTGACCTCTTGTTCCTGGAGGAAACCGGGGAAAAAATCGAGAATCACCCAGAGCCAACGACAGCAGCTCCCCTCGAGAGGATTAACGGAGTCCACGTCAACATCTCCGACGAGGGATTCCTCAACGTCGACGTCAGCCTGTCCCTGCTGGAAAACCACCTAGACGACGATCTCTGCAAGGTCTCAGTGATTGTATTCGCTGAGGACTTGTTTCTTCACCGCAAAACCCTCAACTGCAGTCGACCGGTTGTTACAGTCCCAGGACTCGTCCCGGGAAGGTACAAAGTCTGCGCTAGTCTTCAGCACCTAAAGGACAATGGAAGTGTCGCCAGGGAGGGTGGCACCAGGTGCGTCGAGGTCCAGGCATTTCGAGAGAACAGTGATATCATCATCCTCACGATAATAGCCATCTCCTGCGGTGTTTTCGTCACGGTTTTGCTGATCGGCAGGAGCTTACTGAGAAGATTCAGGACACCCAGGGTACAGACCCAGTGCTTCAGGCCTGCCCAGGAATTTGAAATCACACACAAAGCGCATTACATACAACTGTTGACTACTACTAAAGTCTGAGTCTCGAAAGAGCTCCCAAAAAATTCCCAAAAGTGTCATTTTATTGTTGAACTGTCACAATTTGACAGATTTTTTTATAGATTTCTACGAATAGCACTAAAAATTAAAATATCTTCTCTCGTTTTTTTCTTTTTTGCATTGAAAATAGTAAAATATCTTGACGTGTACATAATTAATTTTTTAATAAATTCCATTCTTATTAATATTTAATTGAGGGTTACGATAAAATTAATATCCGCAGGGAATAAAGTTCTTCAAGAAGTTGTAGACGTTATATAGATAATTTGTAATGATTTATTGTTAATATTATATAATTATGTATATTATGTATATATTCATATTTTCATATATAATTTTATTTATATATTTATACGATTACTTAATCTCTAGAAGGGGTTTCTTTACTCATTCCTCGAAAAATCATTATTTATATTATTTATAATTTTCAACTGGGAATCAAAATTCACGGGATTCGGGGAGACAATTGGGAGTCGTAATATCCAGTCATTCCGTTATTTCCTCTCTCATCACAAAATTATTAAAGAAGAAAAACATTGAATTAGAAACAAGTATTAACAATTTATCTATCCATTCTATACATGTAGGTTTTCATATTTATCCCTTAAAAAAAAACCAAAAAAAGACAGGAAATAACAACGTATACCCTATCCGATTTCTAAGAAGATTTTAGAAACGGATGAAGAAAAATCCATGGTAAAATCGCCTTGCGATTTTTTTTCCCATTCTCTAAAACAATTATCCAATTATTCCTCTATTTACAGTGATTAACATTTACATTTGCAATTGACCTAGGCTAGTTTATCCGGAAGTTCGAGACTAGAGCCGATGAAACTCTCTCATTTCCAGCGAAATAATAAATTTGACGTTATAATTCGCAGGTAATAAATCTACTGGTGAAACTTTATTGGGTTTATTGACTCCTGGGCTTTGGAAATTTCTACAAGAAAAATGCTAATGATGTTTTTTTGGTAATAAGAAATTTCGATCTACATCTTTGGACGTAATCAATGGATCTGATAATAATATTAAAAAAGGTATCGATCAGTTAAATAAATAAACAGTGAAATGACAATTGATACGGAGAAAGTGAAAAAAAGGAGTGACAATCCCGAGAATGAGCTGTCCCCTGAGAAATCCCAGCCCCGATGAAAATAATCCGCTCATTCCAATGAACAAAATCCCAAAATTCTCCCAAGGTCGGCATTAATTCTGCTTGAGCTTAGCAAAATCTATTTCCGCATATCGAAATCCATCCTGAACTGGTATCGGTGATACAGGAGGTACAGACGATGACTCAGGAAGATCGAGACTTGCATAATGCAGGAGACCGACTCCAGGCTGTAATTTTTCGTAGCCCTCCGAGTCCAGGGGACTAGGAATGAGGGTAGAAGTTGTCGTTGGGACATCATCAGGAATTTTTGGTGAATTCGCTTTAACACCTTTCAAAGTACCACCGGGTGTGGGACTGGTATTGGGTGATGGACCGACTAATTTTGATTTCGATACCGAGAGCTCTGATAATTTTTTAGTAATAGGACTCTGGGGCATCTGAGAATTGTCAGGAGCATCGGACTTGTGTTTGGATGTGGGACTAGGCTCGTCTTTCGATGAATTTGAGAGTGATATTGTTATTGGTGAGGTAGTGCTGTTCCTCGATTGCTTCTTCTTCGTCAGATTGTCCGTTAATCTCTTGGTTATTGGACTCAGGGGTGTGTCAGGGGGATCAGGAAGTGATGAGGATACAGGTGGAGGACTGGGAGCTGTGGAGGTAATTGTTGCTATTTCGGTGGGATTTTCTGATATCGGGGTGGAGTTTTGAGTTAGAATGTTGGCGAGGGTTGTGATGGGTGGTTTAGTGGGACTCTGAGGCCTCTCAGACCTTTCAGGCCTCTCAGACCTTTCAGGCCTCTCAGGCCTCTCAGGCCTCTCAGGCCTCTCAGTTCTCTCCAACTTGGAGAGATCCTTCTGAATCGTTATTGGAGCTGACGTGGCTGTTAGAGGAGTGATGACGGGATAATTTGAGAGATCTGGGGAGCAGTCTGATGAGCTCGTCTCTGATATCTGCTTGGGATTGTCGAAGGGCTTGATTGGTGATTGTGGGCTGTTCAAGGAGAAGGGAAATATTGTTGTCGAACTAGTTGGTGTTACGAGACTCTCCGAGGGTGGTGATTGATTCAGGGGCAGAAAGCTCGGGGTTTTTGACTGCTGCGATGCCTGAATAGCGATGGGCTGAGAGCGATTTTTGTCTTTGCGATTACCTGGACGATGGCGTCGTCGTGGACGATTTGCACCAGTCGTCATGTTTATGTAGTCTTGCTCAAGACTTGGTCGGGCCTTGAATGGGCCCATCTCAACGTAACCTTCCGGCGGTTTACGGGGTTGAGGTAAGTCCACTGGAGCTGTTCTGGTCACACCTGAAATCCATTCATGAATTCGTTTATAAAATATTGACTATCCAGTGTTAGTCTGTTAATTTTGTTTAAATATTGTATTTGAATACTGCACGCACCTGGTGGACCATTCATCTGCATGTAATCATCCTGCATTGGTGATGGTGGCTGTTTGGGACTTATATCAGTTCTCCAGTCATCCAACGAGCTGTTCATCTTCATGTAGGGCTCAGCCTCAACGACCGGCTTCAACGTCTTCAACGATGGCTTGTGAATGACACTTGATCCAGCTGGTGGTGGTGTTGTCACATGATTCTGATTGTGATTGTGATTTGTCGTGGTAATGTTGTTGTTATTTCTATTAACCTTATTAACACCACTCATATCTACATAAGGGGCAGTATTACTCGTGTGTGCCTGTCCAAGGGACATGTCCACGTAAGAGCTAGTGTCAGTGGCAGTGGAATAAGACTGTGAATGTGACTGTGAATAACTCGATGGTGACGATGATATCGTCGTTGGTATATTGCTCCTCGAGAAATCCATCTCCATAAGGTCCTCCATTCGTTCATTGGCCACGGAATTGTGACCCCAGGAGCTGGACAGCATTGGGGCTGAATTGGATTTATTGGGATTGACATTTTCAACACTTGTTGGTAATCTGGAAGTTATGACATTGGATAATCGAGCCAATTCGGGTCTCTTGGATCTGCTGCCAACGGAGAATGCCCTGACACGTGATGACTCCTGCAGGGCAATGTCCAGGCGATTTTTTCGATGTCTGTTTGAGGGCTCAGGACGTGAGCCCACTGAATAGGCACGAGTGGGACGCAAAGGAAGATCGTCTGATGGTGTCAGGAAGCTCGATACTTTGTCAAGTGGATAATCCGATAATCTGAGATCAGTGGATGGTGTACCACTGGTTACTGAACAGCTGGAGCCATGCTGGGACACGTCGTCGGGGAAGTGGCCGTTGTGGCCATTTGAGGGCTCCATCGCTACGTAACCGTCATCACCGACTGGTGCCATTGGTACGTAACCGTCTGGTAGGGTTGACTCCTCGACGAGTGATGAAGCTCTTGAGTGGGTTAAACCAGTTGCTGGACTCATTGGCATATAACCACCAACACCAACAACTGTACCACCTAAACTACCACCACGACCTGGACTCGAGCCACAGGGGCTGTACATCTCCACATAGGAGCTCTGCTGTGACGGTGAGTATTTGTTTGCCTGTCCACTGTTAGACCAGGGCACATAATCATCCATGTTCTCCTCGAGAATTACTGGCTCGTCTGGTGTCAGTGAGTGGCCATACCTTGTGCTGCTCTCCTCGATCATGTTGTCACCACCGTCGTCCATGGACAGGGATGAACCTGCTGAGTCTGTTGAGCAAGCACCAGAGGCTGGACTTATTGGCATCGATGAGACTGGGGGTGAGTACGACAGGCCTCTGCCGTACATCGAGTGGGGCCTCGTTGAGTGGAGCACCAGGTGGGCATTTCGAGGATGACCAAGCACCAGTGGAGCTGGCTGACCCTCCGACGATGTCCTCGCACGGGATGGCAGACTGTCACACCTGTCACGACCTGTTGCACCTGAAAATCCAAAATTAATTATTCAAATGATGGAATCATTATCTAAGAAGAATTTGTACTTTGTTTTTAAAATTATTTCTTCTCTGTAAAATGAAGCGGATTATTTTTATCGATTTGATTTACTGGTACCACAGACATTTTAAAAATTAATCAGCTTCATCTTACGACTGATTCTTTCTGAATGCAGAGAAAGAACGGAAAATTATTGAAAAGCCAATCCCATTGTCCCAGCATAGCGTGTTAATTATCATTTGTTTATTCGATTGACAGAAAAATTTCAATTTCCAAACAATTAATCAGTTTTCCCTGGGTTTCATCCCTTTCTGTGAAAAGTGTTTCTGAATAATAATGAAATTTCTAGGCGATATTTAATCGAGGGGATGAGATTGAGGTGAAGCCAAGGGAAAAGGAGCCAAGAGCAGTAAAAATCAAACAATCGTGCTGCAAATATTGTAAAAAATCAATTAAATATGTAAAAAAATGAGCAGTGGGGGTGGAAAAATGTGAGCGAACTCTGTCGATTTTGATCGTCACGTTTCACCACCTGATTACATAGGCAAATTGACAATCATAAAAAGAAACAGGTGAAGCATAAAATTCTCAGATGTACGAATTATCAAATCTCTCATTAATCAAAGAATGCTGGAACGCAGCAGTCGGAGCAGCAGTGGCAATGCAGATGCAGCAAAAATCGAAATAAAATAAAATTCATTATTAATCCCTTTATCCATGCGACGCAGGCCCAACACAGCTTGACAATGCATCTTGGGTTCCCGTTTGTTTGAAGAAATTCAAATATCCGAAGTAATTAGCAGATTAAATCCATTGACAATTAAATATTGAGAGCACGGGAGAGGTCATTGAATTTCTTCAATTACAGACAACAAGAACATAAATCAAAATCACCAATCAACCAGCGAGACTGCAAGTCATTGAGGCCCTTGTATTAATTAAGCTCGGGCCACTTCATCCATTGCAATTATTTATTAACTTGTAAATTACTGCGGTAAGTGGCATTATTTGTGATAAATTGCCATTAGTGTGAATTTTTCTTCTTCAAAAAAATCAAAATCAAACGACAAGTGTTACCGGTCTTCGCTCCACAAATTAGCGCATAAAAATGATTTTTTAAACAATTACAATATGTACATAAACAAAAGAAAAATAGTCAATTGAAATTTGTTTAATTACCAAAAAAGCTATATATGTCTATAGAATTGACAAAAAGACGGATATCTCATAAATTTTCAATGAATTTTAGAAAATATTTACGTAGAGATGATAATAATAATTATTTAAAAAATCATATATCTATATTTATTGAATGATTTTAATTGAATGATTTTAATATGAAAAAATCCAAGTATGTTTTTTTCCTCAAACGTCTCAAAATCCTTGAGCACAATTAGCTCGTGGATTATAACAATTTAATCCGAAAGAACCTTGTAATTTATTGAATAAATAATAAGTGTTCATCTTCTTTTGTTGCATTGAAACGAAAAATACATACAGCGTAAAAGTGATCTTTTGGATGATTGCGTTTGATTGATAACAATAGCGGCAAGGGGCAGCGACAGGGTTCTCTGATGGAATTTTGTCGTGGTTATCATTGTTGTACTTGTTGTTGTTGTTGTTATCGTGTTGTTGTTGTTGCTTGTTGTTATAACGCTGATTGTTGATGATAACGTTGGGGTAGTTGTTGTTACATTAACCGATTGGGAATTTATTGTGGATATTGGCTGACTGGCAACTGAGTGCCGGCGTCTATTTGCAATTGAGCTGCTGATGGCGTAAGTCCCAAGGCTCCTAGTCCCCGCAACAACTGCAAACCCATTTTCTTTCATCCCAACAATTTATCCTCTTTCCTTCATTCATTATTGCTCCCCCTTTCTGTATTTGCCATTTTTTTTTATCGTGCAACTCCTTTTGGTTAAAATTATTTTTATTTTTTTGGTGAGAATTAAATTAAAGCGGGTGACATTCACACTTTGAAATATTCCCATCAGCTCTGGTGGGGAAAAAATATTTATTCACTTGGCTGCTTGGATTATTCACAGCTGGACTGTTAGAATGATTTACTTCCTGAGGGGGGAGGGCAATAGTGTAATACTCTTGTCGATACCTGTGATACCCATGCTCCATGAAATAAAATGATAAAGTCATTTGCAAAAGCGTCCGAGGAGCGAAAATACATCCCATTTAACATAAATCAACGGATCAATTAAAAATCCCATCAAATGTGCAAGAGATAATTCTATTTTCATAATCGCCTCGTCAGGATTCATTTATTCATTATCGATAATTAATGTATCTCTAACTAAATGGAACGTAATGGAAATAATTATTATCAATTATATATCACAGGTGCATTTCTATTAACGTAAAAAAAAATCCTTATTTGACCGAAATTTACCTGTGAAATAAAATTTGCAATTAATGTTTCCATTGTTTTTTATATTTATAGGATATCTATACAACAATTGTTATTATTACAACAAACAAACGAAAAGTGAAAATTAATTTTCATAGATTAATTGCAATTAATCTTCATTTATCCCGACGTCGAGGCAATTATTAAAACAATATTAAATAAGAATAAAATCGATATTGAGTTTAATGCAGGGGAGACAATTATTGGTTTATAATTATTGAGTTGATTATCTCTCATGGGATTTTTATTCGAAATTTTGAATGCGAGATTGAGGAAAGAAAGCAACCATTCATCGGCTATCGCGTCTGTCCCAGATCGACAAACATTTAAATACATTTTAATTGTTTTCTTTCTTAATTTGACAATGAACAGACCCGTAAGTGTATTGCCAGAGGTACTCTGTGATTGACTACAACTCTGTGAAGGGGCAGATGCTGTTCCACTCTGATCCTCGGTGGTACTTTGTTCCTCTGTAAATTCCCACGTACAAACCCATACTCTGTTTTATAATAATCATTTTATATACATACGAGAGGAAAAATTCATTAATAAGCCTCATCCACTCCTGACTCGTTGGTTTATTCTTCGGAATTATTGCGTGTTTATATAATTTTGATTGTGGCTCTGAGCAATTCAACCGAATCTCAATTAAAAGTCGAAGTAATTACCGATTTTTCTTAATATATTGTTCTCACTTTGACATGTTTTTCTCCATTAAGTGCCAATTTTCTTATTTCTCAGCTAACTAATCGAGCTAATTGCTTCAATTGTTTTGTTTACATCGGAAATTGCCATCTATCCATGAAATCACTCGTTCAATTTAGGAAAAGGTAAAATCATTTCATTCTCTGTGTTTTTTTTTTAAATACCGTATGACGAATGTTTTATCTAGCTGCAATCAGTGTACCTCAATAACTTGTTTTGAAAAATTCGATTCCATCAAAACACGGCAGTAATTGCGTTATGAAATTGTCCATGAGTGAGTCATACGTTCCGCTTGTGAGCCACAACCGTTTGGGGATGAATAACAAGAATGTGTGGACTAATTGACTGTTTCATAAAATAATAATTCAGCATAATATAAATAAATATAATATTATTTGAGTGTCCTTTGTTGATGAATAATCTGGATATACGTAAAATGAAGAAAAAATAAAGAATAAAATTTAATGGGTGTAAGTTTTTTGGATTTAAAATTAAATGACTTACCCAGAGGTGAGAATCCAAGGGGTTTACTACCAGTTGGTCTTCTCCGAATGAAGGCAATGGGTTTGCTCGCCTCATTAGCCGACGAACTTCTCTTTCTAGTCTGTGGAAGGACCTCGTCCTTCTCTTTATTACCAGATCCACTCATTGCATTCATGATAGCTGCATGCATGTTGTGAGCAATATTGTTGTCCTCTGCTTTCATCCAGTAATCACCCTCGCCAGTCACAGCTGATCTTCCAACCTCCATGTAGAAAATTCTGTCCATGCATCCACATCTTCTGATTGTTGTCAACTGAAATTAATTTATCATTTCGTACCTCACACTCATTCAATTGGAAAAAATTTAAAAATCCCCCCTAAATGTTAAATCTACATATTAAATCTAAAAGAATATTTTTTTAGAGAAGAATCTCATGGAGCTTGATGCTATTTTTAATTGTATCAAATCTCCTGTCGATTCCAGTTTTCATGTGGATTAAAAAAAAGATAATAATTCACTCACAGGAAATTCCAAGCAGTCGGTGCTGTCGTCTGCCCCAACCTTGATGAGGCTGAGTGTCTTATCAGTGAGGCAGAGTCTGTAGGGCCCATACAGATTTTTCCTCTCGCCTAGGCCCTTTTTTTGAAGTGTCACCTGCCACACGTGCTCTGCAAGATGTAAATCATTGAATATCTCGTTAAAAGGCGCCTCAAAATAAAATTAAAATATAAAAAAGGTGGGACTACTGACCAAAAGTTGGTTTTGGTTGCTCTCCATCGGGCACATCACCACAAAGCAGGAGCATCGCCGTCAGCCAGTCCTCAAGCTCCTTATCATTGTCCAGTATCAATGAGAAACAGTCGTCCTTCGTGTAGAGGGCAATGACGTGCTTGTGTCTTGTATCACTTCTTCGATTTATATTGTAACAGCTTCTCATTGCTATACTCCTCTTCGGTGGCTGTCTGTTGTCAAATTTTTTCTTGTTGTCGTAGTACTCGAGGCATGCTGGATGTCCCGGTATGTCACCGTGAAGTACAAAGTACTTCTTCTTCAGTGGCTTGAGGCCTGATATCAATGACCCTGATTTACGGAGATGTCCACAGCGCACGACAGGACCACCCGAGGGGCAAGCCTGACCCTTGCTCGAAGACATCGCCGTTGACGTTAAAAAGCCCGTTTTTGCGACTTTTTGTCAACACCTGGGGATAAACAAATAAAAAATACAAGAAAATATTAAAAATTCTGTCTAGGAAAAATTGCACTGGTGAATATTTCCGTTTGAACTGTTTACCCCACAGGAATTTCCGAACATCTGGTCGGAGTTCAGAATTTTGTGGACAAATTTGAACTGTGGATTTTTTATTATTTAAACAATTCTGGGGTTTGGCATTTTCTTCGATTTTATTTGGGTTCAGGGTAATGATTGTAATTAAATTATTATTTTATTTATAAATTTAGAGAAAATGATAGAGTCGTTTTCTGGTCTCTCCATCCATGTCCGGATATTTTAAAAAAATGCAAAAATTCGTCGACACGTGTCTCCCACATCCTCACAATCACAAACCCCTCACCCCCGCCCAAACTAACGGGTCAATAGCCCCATCCCTCCCTCCACAGATAATTCACGAAATTTCAACCCAAGAGGGTTAGGATAGTCTTTTTCACTTTTCCTCATAATTTTTCATCCTCACTTTCATGATTGCACCGTCTCCTGGGGCTTTTCACAAAATTCAAGCGATTTTTATTAAAATTTTTAATCATATTTTCCCCTCATGTTTATTTCAATTCTTCCTCTCGATCCTGACGTGGGGATTTGATATTTCCCAGAAGTTTTTTATTGTGGAGAAACTGTGAGAGGGGGTGGAAATAGTGCGCAACCCTCGATACGCAGACTGGGGATTTTATTTTATTTGTATTAAGAGTGTGTAGAAATGATTGGATGACAGAGGGGAATTTATGGGGAAGAAGGGATGGGAATATGTGGATCATTTTTCCGAAAGGTTTTTTTTTATACTCATTACTTTTTCATTCCCCTCCTCATTTGTTAGATAATTATTATAGTAATTATGAATATTTACGTAAGGCTACAATTGAGTTGTCATTCGGAATAACGAGACACTGAATCACAAATTTTTTTTATTGAAAACATAGACAAGATGAGATAAAATAAATTCAGATGAGAAACTCGTTTCCAGTGTACAGTGACTCATTATTCATTACAATAACAGTCATTAACGCTTCAGAAAGACCCCGGGAAAACCTAATGAATACAGCCCTCGATCCTCAAAAATCATTAATCATAAAAGACTGTCAACAAAAAGCATTACTTGGAAATTAATGATTCAATAATTGTTGGTGGTTCTTATCACCTCGGGAAATCCCAATGTTTATCAACAATAAGCTCAACCCCACCCCTCCGCCCTTATTTACACCTCAAAAAAATGAGAGTATTAAAAAACGCAGAAAAATAAACAATTAAAAAAGACTGAAAGCCCTAAAAAAACAGATGAACTCGTAAAGATAAATAAAACAGAAAAAAAAATATAGAATCAAAACAAAACAACAATTACTCCCCGTTTTTTTGTCTCTGTGACCTACAGGGGAATAAACCCCTGGTAAAAAACAGTTCTGATAAAAGAAAAAGCAAAAAAACTTCACCTACGCGTTATATTTTCCAAAAAACGTGGTAGTTGCGTCTCACAATCCCCTCCCTTGTCCCCAGGATGTCCAAGGATTCCCCTAGGTCCCCCTCAAGAGCATCATCACCACAAAACTCCACTCCACGAGTTGAAAATAATAAAAAAAAAAAATCCCCTCGTACAACCTCAAAACAGCACTTGATTCTCGTGGAAAAAATCCACCTAGAGACGACTTCCTGGGGTTGTCTCGTGCTCCACTGGTTTTTCACTTCATTCCAGTGGGAGAGAAATGTGAGAAAAAAAAATCTCTTTCTTATTCTCCACCACGAGGACGAGATAAATCTGTCCTTGTTCGTCTGAGGGAGGGTTGCAATAGCGTCACAACAGAATAATTTACCACCTCGATGATAAATACTGTTCAGATTGTTAATAATTCATTAGTGGTAAATTCACGTCACTATCTGCTCGAAATATTCACCTCTGTCGTTGCCACTGATGAAAACAATATTTGATTGCTTCGAAATTTTGTTTTTCTCGTAATTACTCACTTGTTGGGGTGGATCTGGGGGGTGGGTTGGGGTCTTGAGTGATTTTGCTGGGGCTGTTTTTAAGGGGGTGGGGATTTTAGGTGTTTATTTGGTTGTTTATCGGTTTTTTTTTTTCACTTGTTTAGAGATATATTTACGTCGCACACGAGGACCAAAGGGGCCACTAGCTCGTGTCCATCTTGAAAAGGTCATGTGTGTATCGTTTCGTATAGGCTGACTCTCTCCGCAGTTGTAAACAAGCTGTGCGCATGCGTTGACAAACGGGGTGGTGCGGGGCGCGGGAAAATCCAGCGATTTCAAACCATCGCGCAGCGATTTTTTAATAATAATTCGACCGCGGTCATTTCTTCGTCTATTTTCAACTTCTAGTCGTAACCCTCGGTAGTTTGATTTCATTTATTGAGAGAGCGGAATGCCAATGTGAATCATTGGGGAGAAAAGTGGGTTTTTTTTTTTAGAAAATTTAATTCTTCCGTCGAGAAGTGGATGATGCAATTTATTTATTCACATTGTAGATGATAATAGGCATCTGAAACCTAATAAAAGAAAACAAATGGTGGAAAACATTTTACCGCCCCGAAAATAATTTTTTAATTTTTAATTTGTAATTTATCATTTGTAAATTAGGGAAAGTGTGCGATAATAATTTGATAATTGAAAATTCAAGATTTATAAACAGAAAATTAATGAAATCGTGAATATAATGAGAACTCACATCATCGTCAATAAAACTTTATTCATCATCAATTAACTAATTATCAATATATATATAACCTATCGACTTATTTACACAACTTACACTTAATTATCTCTCGAAAATCTTGAAAAATATATTCGATATAATAAATCCTGTAATAAACTCTATTAAAAACGAATAAACAACAAATTATGGAGATTTACTCGTAATCACTGATGCATCGTCATTCTGCACTTGAATAATCTTCTTAAAATTGTTCAAAATAATGTTTTCCTGATCGTTCATGCACCTGGCAAGATCGTCTCGATTAATGTATCAATTATTCATTTTCGATGAAACAAAAAAAGTGACATAACATCGATGAATATTCGAAATAAAAATTCGTTCTGTTAAAAACGATCGGAAAATTCATCTGAAGATCATTAATGGCACGTGGCACTGGCAGCCTCAGAGGAAGCACGAATTTTCAATAAAATTATTAAGCCTTCAATAGTGATTTTCCCTCAACAAATTACACAATTCGTTTAAACGAGTTTCATTTGGTAACCACACAATCTACATTTGACTCGCTTCTTATTCAACAGATCGCCTTCCCTCCAATCACTGTATTTTCCATTCGAAAGTTGCGATTGAATTGGAATAAAATAAATTATATTATTCATTAAAAATCCGCGTCCCACCCTGAGATATCGTCTGGTGGTGGGGGTTCAGCATCAGGTGGATACTCGTCAAAATTGGCAGTGTCTGTGGGATTTTGAACTCTCGGCATAATTGGAGGCTCCAGAGTTCTCGCCCTCAGCCCCTCCCAATTGAATCCATCAAACCACCTGTAAATAATAAATCAACATGAATTTATGGATTATTTCCCCTTCCAGGGACGTTCAGGAAATAAAATCTAGAGGACTGACTTGTGCTTTTGAATTTCACTGATGCCCCCTTTCTGGTAGCCCAGCCTCTCAGCTGGATTGTCTCTGCACAGTTTCTTGATGAGGGCTGTGGCATTTCTCGTTATAGTCCTGGGGAATTCAATGGCATCAATCCCCTTTAAGATGATGTTGTAGGTCTTCATGGGGTCAGCCCCGGTGAACGGAGGAGTTCCCGTTAGCAATTCGAACATCAGAACTCCCAGAGACCAATAATCCGCACTTATGTCGTGTCCTCTATTCAAAATCACCTCGGGAGCTACGTATTCTGGAGTTCCACAGAATGTCCAGGTCTTTCTGCCGTTATCCAGACGTTTTGCGAATCCGAAGTCAACTAGTTTTACATATCTACCACAAAAGAATAAAAAACTCTTCAGAACAGACCCAATTATCGATGAATATCTTCTAAATGAAGGGAGATAGCGAAATTTTTATATAAATCTGTTTTTTAGCCTGCACATCGGTCTATAAAAAAGGTATTCATGAAAATTTCGGTGTCTCTCTTCGTTTATGAGATATCCACCGATAACTGACACTAGAATTGGGAATAATTGTTTTTTTGTTGTTGGGTGATTGAATCAGAGATTTTTTTGGATTATTTACCCTTGACTATCCAGCAATAAATTCTCCGGCTTGAGATCCCTGTAGATGATGTTCCTCGAGTGTAGGTAATCGAATGCCTCGACGACACAAGCAGTATAGAATCTAGTTGTTGAATCGTCAAAGTGTCCTTTATCCCTCAGCACCGTCCACAATTCACCTCCGAGGCATGCCTCCATGAGCATGTACAAGTACTTTCTATCCTTGAATGTCTTGAATAGTTTCACTACAAAATCGCAGTCAGCCTCACCCATTATTCTCTTCTCCGACATGATGTGCTGCTGCTGACGAGTCTCAACAATTTGTGCTTTCTTCATCTGCTTGAGGGCAAATGAACGACTGCTGTCACCAGCTATCTGCACCAATTCCACTCGACCAAATCCACCGACACCAAGTGTGGCCAGAGGACGCAGATCCTGAAGCCGAAGCTCCCGGAACTCTTCATTGAGTCTAGAAAAATCAGTTGAGATTTAACTTCAACAATCATGCCATCGAATAATCTACTTTCTGCTGATATCTAGTCATGAGTAATTAATTCAATCTTCCACCATAAATCTCTTCCATGTGGGTCAGCTGATGTTCCAATTGCAATTTCACTAATAAAATCTCTCCACAAATGATTTTTTTTCACTTTTTCAATTATTATGGGCAACAGGTATTCAAGTATAAATCAAAAAAATTTCCAACGACCTCATGAAATTTACCATTCATTAAATCGTTCACTTACTTTTATCATCCTCACCCTCTCATCTCAAGCATGAAACAATAGATATCAATATTTAAATCGTAGAGACAATAAAAAATCACTCCTCCAGGTCTTACCTCCTGCGCTCGACGAGTTCGTCCTTGTACCTCGTCCTGATTTCATCGAGGGATGATATCAGCTGATTGAATGTCTCTCTATCAATGACGAGACAATTGACACCCTCAGGATCATCCGCAACGATATTCGCCGTCCTCAGATCATCGCTGCATCCAAAAATCAAACGAATCAATAAAATCAGTAAGAAAATAACTGCAGGGGGATTAATTAACAAATTAATGAAGATTTACCCCTGCAGTGCCTTCTCCCCGAAGAAGTCCCCTTTACTCAAAGTCCTGATGTACTTCTCCTCAGTGTTATCCGGTTGTTTCATGGTGACACGCACCTGACCCCGACTAATTATAAAGAAAGTGTCTCCTCTAGCGCCTTGACGAATTATATAATCCCCATTGTTGTAAAATGTCTGTAATTATAACGGAGTTAATAACACACAGCCCAAGGTCGTTTTGCCTTTACCTCAATGTTTAAATAATTCCTCTAACAATAAATTACCTCTTCCAGCACGTCCGAGATCTTGATTAACGTTTCTTCGGGTAGATTTTTGAATATCGGAACGCTAAAACCAAAAAAATAATTAAAATTTCATTAAAGGAGTAGATTGAGGATTAGGGCGGCTCCTGGATTTAATTCCACGGGAATTTCTCCTGGAGAAATTTTATTGGGAGCAATTTGAAGTCAATGGATTAGAGGATTTTTACCTTTTGAGGAAATCAGTGTATTCTGCTTGTTTGGAGAGTCCAGTTCTCATCATAATCGTCTGGAAACTCGACCTGTCGATTCCCCATAGTCTGCAATCAGTAGCTGCTGTTATAGTTGCTGTTCTCTTGCAATTATAGAGTATTGCCAATTCACCGAGAACCTTGCCTGGTGCCAAGGTACTCAGGTATTTTCCATCCCTGGAAACCTCCACCTTTCCCTCTGAAACAAAAAAAATAAATAAATAAACATTCCACAAAATTCAATCCAGTCTAGCATTAGGATTAATGAAATTCTATGGATTCGCAGAAATATTTCTCCACCTCAATTAACCATATAATTTTTTCTCCCATTGTACAACACAAATATCTTTGTTCCATAACCGGATGTTTCATAACGTGTAACTAGACGTCTGAGACAGTGCGAAATGACGTAGGAGGGACCCGCGTCTCCGGTCGTTACATCTCGTTTGTTATTAATTTCATTTATTAAACTCCACATCCGCATCACTTGATCGTCGTTAATTTACATTTTCAATTTAAAACAGGAAAATTTGTTTTATAATTCCAGTCGGACTTTCACTTCTCTCAAATACATCCGTGAGTATTTTGCCATATTGATAAACATTCGCATTGTTATAAACAAAGAGGAAAAAAAGAGAAAGGAGAAGGAGACAAAAGAAATTGGGAAGAGTTGGAAATAATTCCCGAACAACCAATTCCTTATCATTTACTGGTTTTTAATTTGTTATTATATTGATAAATATTTGCACTGACGTAAAAAAAAGGCGGAAAATCAGAAAATGGGGAGAGAAAACAAAAAAAAATGGTGGAGAGTCGGAAAATTATTGGGGACTCGTTGAAAATTCATTAATTTTTTCCAGGAAAAAAAAAAATGGTTCCAGTGAAGACACGAGCTGTAAGGAATAATAAGGAATAATCCGTCGTAGGTCGTTGACATCTCTCAACAATCAATTATAGTCATTAGATCTGTCTGTGGCAGTAGCTGTATAGTTTTTATCGTAAACCTTGGACCGTTTGAGATCCTCAGAAGACGTTACATACAGGTCAAAGGGTTATTAGAGCAAGTGAACCGACTTCCGTCTCTGATACGTTTCAATTATTTGTACAATAATTTTCCAGGGGACTAACCAACTCCATTACTGGCATTTGAATAATTATTCAAGTGGATCACTCGTATTTATTCCAAGGAAACTGAATCCTTCGGTTTAACTATTCAGAGATGATCCGCATTAATTATCTGAGCTCCAGCGAACGCCCACGGACTGATTCAGAGACCCAGAAATTAATCTACCAGCTCGTGGAATAAAAAGTGTCGTGAAGTGAGAATAAGCTCAATGGTATTTTTCTCAATGATCTTATCTGTCTTTCATAATTCTGTTCTCTTTTTTCATTCTTATCTCGTTCTAGTTTAGTGCAGAGTTCGCAATAAGATCCGGGAATGGATGTTACCGTTATTGAAAAACAGTTCAACATTTCCAAACGGTTCTTCGAAATTTTCCTTCAATATTCAACTGAACGAATTCCAAAAATCCCATTTAAATCGCAACTTTAAAATTCTGCGATATCCCCAGGAATCAACGAATAATTATTTATTTTAACGCGCAACTCCTGTTATCGGAATTGTCGGTTCTAGAAATGTCACCAGTAAATCCCCTTTCGAGTTTAATAAAAAAAAAACTCTCATGACGAGTATTTAAATGATAACATTAAAAATTCTAATGCCTTGGTGAGTTGCTAGGATGGATTAATTGATCCTGAAGATGGGAATCGATCGCAAGCTGTTGGTAAAATTGATGGGAATATCCGATGAAACGAGAAATATCGAATGCAGTATTATATTTCAATGTATTAAAAATTGTGGAACCGCTCGGTTGCTCCTGTCCCGCAGCATGACGACATAACAGGACAAAGACTTCATGCCTGGCATACGATACCACATGGTTGTAATAATATTTAACTCAATTTCAAAGGCAGATTAACTGTTTTGAAAATTACACACGAATTCCCAACGAATTATCTGTATAAAAGTAGCATTTTCTCATGAAAAATGAAATAAAAAAAATGCAATGATAATTAAAACCCCTTAAGCAACTAACAAAAATAAATAAACAATAAATAACACCCGGTACTTCCTGAGATTCTCCAACTTTCTCCATACTCAGAGCAGTTTAGATCATCATTAACGCGTGGGTTAAATGACTCACTAAAAATCATTACACCTCATCCATAAATATCTGTAAACCGACTAAATATATCCAGGGTTTTTATTTATTATTCTACCTTCTCTGTTCTGTCGTCTCTTGACAGTTGTTGCTCCAGTGCGTCTTCTCCTGGCATAAGTGTGAACAGGAACAATGAGTCTTGGTCTCGGAATGGCAAAGCCCTGATTCACCATTTGATAATCAGTCTGGGCCAAATCCGAGGTATCGCTGTCAGTCGTACCTCCACTGCTAGATCTCTGTGACCTAGGCGTTGAGGATCCATCGAGAACATTTTCCAGCTGAGTTATCACATCGGCATAGGGTCTACGACAATCATCATCCCTGGAGCTCCCTGATTTATCGTTTCTTGGCTCTGAGCTCCAGTTCATACTGCACTCTCGCCAGCTTGCCTCATACAAAAGCTCCATGGCACGTCTTCTGGTGACATCCGGATCCAGAATTAACTCTGGATCCTCCAGAACTGCTCTACCAGGATAACTCCTTACTTTCATGATTTATTTATTCCTCAGTCCCCTCTCCAGAGACAATCCCCGATAATTTCGAATCTCCTGGAGTTCATTACAGTAATTGAAGCTCGTCTTCTTGGGTTTTAATTACTTTGGATGAATTATCACAGAATCTTTCCTTTCTTCATTTAAATATTCAAATTCAAATGCAATTAACAATTGTATTGTTTAAAATATGAGATATCAGCACCAATTCATGGACTCAGGGTGAGGACTCGATAGCATCTCGTGTTTTCCATTGTTGAATATGCAAATCACTCGTTAATTTCGAAGACCCTCTTACTTTTTCCCTCCAGTCAACATCCACAGGTTTTTCTCGTACTTTAAACTCATCCCATCCATCAAAATTATCATGAGAATAATTCCATCATTAATCCTGCCTCTATCTTCACCAAAACAACTCATGACGATCCGAAAACATCTTGTCAGTGGATCTGAGCTGTCAACATCCAGATATCCACACAAACATCACTGAATTAAATAAAAATGGAACATTTAAATATCAAATCTCAATTGCTCTCCCTTGAAACGAAAACTTCCTGGTGATGACGCACGATTTAACCAGTCCAGGACATGGAGGTGGATGCCTCGGAGGCAGACCAATGTGTGAGGAAATTTGATGGGTAAAAAAATGATGCTGGAAGAAATAGGAAAATGGTGGGCGAGGGGGTGGAGGGGTGATTTAAAAAAAGACTGGGGGGGCCCCCGAACGGTTTAACCTCCGGATGGAAACTAGCTGTTGGTGCTGCACACCAGGTTCCTGGTCCCTGAATCCCCTCTTTCAGCAGCCACTCTTTCTCGTGATCCCCTTCCCCTCCATCGGGTTTAGGTACCAAACCCCTCGTTCTCTTTGTCTCGCTTACACCAACACTTGAAACTACAACTGACAGTCACGCAAATCCCCACTGTGCATTTTCTGTTTGGCTTTCAGAGAACGTGAGGGAAAGGTGCAGTGGTTCTCAGCAGACTCAATGATTTTAAAATCAGAAATCGACATGATTTTCACGTTGGCGTCATTAGCACGTGACCCCAGTGGATATTGATTGCAATCATTCTGATTGATCTGCCGAGGGTGATATCTCTTCCGGATCTCTTCCGGATTTCTTCAGGATCTTTCTTCTTTACACTTTAGGTGGCGGTTGTTTTTGAAAATTTATTATTGATTTTATAGTCACAATCAATCGAGTTGGGGTAGCACGGAATATTAATGCTCCGAATGATGTACCTATTCTTCAAAAGACTAAATTTTAAAATCTAATTGCCCGCGTAAATTGCCATCTGTCATAGTTCATCAATTTTTTTTAGATTATTCTGTCTTCGAATTTAATCTCTTAGTGGCACTCACCAATTTTTATTATTTTCTCATTCACAGAGAATTTTTATTATAGACCTAGGGATGAGACAGGAAATTTGGAGGTGGCGGCGACAGCTGGTGAAATTCTCAACTAAAAATCCGGGATTTCCCCATTTTTTTCTGAGCTTTGATGAGGTTTTGGATTATTTAAAAAAAAACGCTAATTTTGGAGTCGAATCCCCAGGATGTCGAGGTTGAGAACGACTTTGGGGTCTCGACCGCCCGTTGCATTTTCTACAGTGACTGAAGAGTCACCGGAATTTTCTGTTGACCTTCGGGAAAGGAAGGGAAAATTACCCGTCAAGTTTTTTCCATTCAATTCCTTTTTTTCCGATTGCAGAGAACTTAATCACGGAGTAATGAGAGAAGCATTTCCTCCATTAAATGTTATTCTACCTCAATGAAACCGTATATATATATTACAAATAACAATAACAGTAATAAATCATTAATTACTAAAATCGATAATTAATCGGATTGTAATTAGATAATGGCGGATGAATTTGATTTAGTATAAATAAATAAATGTGATAAATTAATATATATATTTTTTCATGGGCAGACTTTTTTTAATTTTAATAAAAATTAAACAATTAAATTAATTATTTGTATGATATACTCACCTTCCATGACATAAACCGTTGATCCAACATCTCCCTCGGTAATTATAAGTGAACCAGCAGGATAAGTCACAGGATACATGCAATCAACGATCTCCCGTATTTGCGTGAGTTCCAGATTTTTCATAAAATCGTTGTCCAATATCGCAGCCTTTATGAGGTCACGGGATCTTAAATAAAAAATAATTGCTAATCATTAATGAGAATTCGATAATTGCGATCCCCATCCGCGTAATCGCGACAGAAAAGTCTATTCCGATTTTTTACTTCGATAAAAATAAATCGAGAATGCATTTCGTTGAAAAATTCTGGGGATCGAGGTGTGATAGTCATTTAGTAATTTATTCAATTAAATAAATTAGAGATCTATTTCAATTGTTTGTTTATTTTATTGAATTACCGATGGGAATTGATATCGAGAAATATACGGATTTCGGAATAAATAACTATTGATTTTTGTGTAAATAATAACTGTTTATTTATTGAAACGCGAACTAGCAAGCGGAAGGAAAATCAATGATAACAAAAGAGTCACGCTGTTCTAGAGAAGTTTGGGAGAAAGAAAAGAATTAATCAATTCAAGAACGTTAGTAATAGAATTGTTATAACATCTATGTTTGTTTAATACTCCAGGAGTCCTTGAAGTAGACATATTTTTTATTTAAACTGTCGTAGCAATTAAGACTGTCGAAATAGAAAATACCTCGGCTCACAGAATGACTATCTAAAATGATAAGCTCCTTGAAAATCATTTACTTATCATCAATTATTCCATTCAATGTCAAGCCGATGCTTTCGAAAAAATAATTCCTCAAACTGTTCAACGATTCAATAAATCTAGTATTAAAAAATATCCTCAAGCCACAGCCAATGATCACCATTATTTTCATAATTATAATAATAATTATAATAATAATTATTATTCCTGAATACTATAACGTGATCGATATAATTATATCCATCAGTATTCATCGATTATTTTTAATAATATTATCAATTATTTTTAATAATGAAAATAGGAAAAATTACGATTGAATAATTTCGTTTTGCTTGTGCTTTTTTCCTGAATTCCCTGAATTTATTGATCTGAATACTTTTTATCGTGTATCATCTGGAATAATGAGTGTGGATATTGGGTAAGACCCGTGTATGAAACAATCAAAAGCCTTGGCCAGTAGTGGGTCACAACCATATGTTATAATCATGGTATAGGGGAAAGTGAGTCCCTCATGGTTTCACTTTTAACGAGTCAAACACCTCCAAAAAGTAAAATCCCGACAAAAACTCGAACAATAAAAAAAAATTCTGAATGACTCCCCGCCAATGCCACAGCTATCATCAATCGAAAATTAACCTTGAGGCTTATCTGATCAGCCAATTGACATTCCGTTCAATTAAAGAACAAGAGCACAATTGATATTCCATAAATAGAAAAAAAATGAAGAGAAAAAGGAACAGCTGTACCTCTGGGGCTTGTTGTACTTGGTGATGGGTTTGGAGTCATTTCTCAGGGGCTCTGCTGAAATAGCTTGTCTTTTGGCCCTTTGTCCGGGGCCCAGGGGCCCAACGGACATCGATAAATCGACAATCTGTCGAAATTTATCGATTTCATTCTGGAGATATCTTATAGTAGCGTCTCTCTCATCCACAGCTTTCTCCAATATCTCCACCATCTCATCTCTATTTCTAAGTGCCTCTGTTTGCTCGTAGAGCAAACGTTTAAGATCCCTCACAGAATCCATATTCATTTTATTTAATTCAGTGGAAGTACAACACTTTGTGCAAGATTGCACTCTCACTCTGCACCACGTGTTACCAATTTTGATTTTTATTTTTCAAATATCACATCTATTTTTTAATATTAATATCCGTTAGTGAATTGATGCGTCATTATCTCAACCACTGGCTACTGGATTTTATTGATTCAGCCTCAACACTTGGTAATTAATTCACTGCTCATCATTTTTAGTTGATTCACTTTTTTTTTTCGCCTCTGATTTGAAAAAGCGGTCAGATCATCATGATTGTCTCGAATGGATTGACGTCTATCAGAAATCACGGAACGCAGATTGATATAATCTTCCCTCACTCCAAGTTAAAAAAGTAGAGCCGTAGTTTTTGTTCAAAACAATTTTATCAAAATACTTCATTTAATTATTGAGAGCATTCCAATCAAAGAGTGAGAATTGACGCTCGTTGGATGAATTGAGTCTGATCTGGTGTTTCAAGATTAATAGTATTCACGCTTGAATTTATTTTTATAATTCAATTATTAACCGATTTTTTAATGCATTAAATTGAATTAAATTGTTGTAATAATTAAACTGGGGGATTGCAATGGTGACACCTGGGGGTTCTAGTGTGGAATGAACAATAAAAATCCAGTACATCGTTCGCATTACGTTTACTGTCACGTAGATTTCCCCTAAAGGCACTTTGCTCGTTTATTTAGTCTCATCAAGGACTTCTGACCACTCAGGAAAATATATTTATAAATAACGGATTAGTTTAATTAATAAATCAAAAGATGTTGAGAAATTTTGACTCCAATTGGAGATATGCAATAATACCAGTGATAAATAAATGGAGAGATGCATAAATAAATAATATATCAGGCAGCGAAGGGACGATAAAAATGTTTAAATAAATAGATTTTACGAATTTATAAACCAGAGGTGATGGGGAGGGGTGGAAGGGGTGGAAGAAGTGGAAGGGGTGGAAGGGGTGGAAGGGATGGAAGAAGTGGAAGGGGCGGAGGGGGTGGAAGGGGTGGAAGGGATGGAAGAAGTGTATTAACAAAAAATATTTATGGATATTTATTTGAAGAGTAGATCAGATTGGAAATAAAAACAATTAATACTCTTGAAGGAATATCAATATGGAAATATGAATGGCTGTTTGGAGATGGTTGAGACTTTTGAATAGTCTTTGTTTCATAGTTGAGAGTACGTGTCGAAAATATCGGCGAGAATAACAGAATTTATCTATTTCGTTTGAGTATCCTTCGAGAATCTTTTATGGGTGACATACGACGTCTGAATTATTTAACTCTTACTGTTGAAAGAATTAAAACCATTTGTGCTACGGCATGAAAAAATGTTGCGAAATATTATTCATGCTTGTCATCACAAGACTATTTCGTGTGTCAGCTCATTTTTTTTTTACTGAATAATTCCATGAATATTTGGACAGAATCCCCTCCAGCAATTATTACCCAATCATTTACATAAAATCGTGAGAATAAATTATGTGATTTGCACTAACATTTATAACATTTATAACGATAAATCATTGAGAATTAAAATAGAAAAGTAAAGAGTTAAGGAGTTAATTTCTAATTAATTATCAATTAAAAATATTCCGCGAAATAAACCGCGATTTGACGAAAGAAAATGAAATTTGAATCTGTGGAAGATTTTTGTTGAGATTTTAATTAAGTGGAAATTGAGGATTTGATTGATGGGCTCCAGTGGATCGATTCTTTTCGATACGAGTTGAACGATTGTATGAGAAAAAAAATGTTCTGTATTTTTAGAGAGTAAAGATACAATGCTGTCTGCTCGCCAAGTTCCAAAGTACATGTGCGATGATTGATAGGTAATATCGACTTGAATATTCGATAAGAATCAACAAAAAATCGTGACGCAATTATTTTCATTGACTGTGATTTGAGCTATTCGATTTATTTGAGGTGCTTTATGCTGCATTAGTCGTTTGTTGATAAGATACGGTAACTGATAATATCAGCTCCGCAATCTCATCGTTATACTTAGATACAGGTAGTTATATCGAGACAAAATATTTCAGCTCAGAAGAATGATTTTTCAAGGTCGCCATCACAGGATTTTTTATATTAAATAATTCGATGATAACGATCCTGAAAAATTATTGTTAAATGATATAGATAATCTATGGATTGTTTATATGAAATTTAGAGATTATTATGATAAATTTAATTGAATTATCTGGTTTATTATCAAAATTCTAGAGAAGATTATTTATAGCGTTTTATGAGAATAATTTATTATTGTTTTATGGATAAGAAATGTTCAGAAATCCAGGGATTGTTATTTATAATATTTTTTTCGGGGTAATTATTGAATTTATAAATTTTTTTGCAGTTCTCGGTAACTAGAACATTTTTTATAATAAAGTGAGAGAAAATTACAGGTTTTACACGTGAATTTTATGTTCAATTAAAAAATGAATTACTAAATAATTCATCAATTTTTTAAATTCAAGTTTTGAATTTTTCTTTATTCCCTTTTCAGTCGGTAAATCCAGTGGTAATTAACAGTTCGTGATTTTATCAACTGAACGAAGAAATGAGAAATAATCTGAAAAATATTTTATCAAATCAAAATAAATAATGAATAATTTCACAGTAATAACTCCAAAAATCCCATTATAATACTAAATCTAATTTCAAAAAGTTGTGGAAGAGGAATTAATGGGGAACTGCATTACCACTGGAGCGAGTTCATCCCTAAACCCCGGGAAATTCAAACAAGATGTCGCCACAAGTGCCAGAAGATGATGTTGCCTCGGTCATTTGTGGCACACACGACTACACGAGGTTTTATTTTTGTTTCATTTTTTTTTTATTCAAGTCGCCGGTGGCCATGACAGCGGTTATTTTTAGAACTCAGTGAGATAAGCACCACACTAGCAGTCCAAAGGGAAGGGGCAGAGGCTCATACCAATGGAAAATAGTTAAAAAAAGAAAGAATAGAAAAAAAAGTAAAAAAATATGGCTCAACAGTTGTGCCTCAGCTGAAGAATCAAAAACTAATCCTAACCTGATGTCAGAACTAATTACAAACCTAATTACAAATCGAATTACAAGCTGAATTACAAAACTAATCACATGTACCATCATCATTCCAATTATTACAATTATTACATATTTTATTGAATTTTGAGAGGATAAACAATTTATTTATGTCCATATGATTGCAGATGATAAGTGAGAGCTGAATTGACAATTTCCCTGTAGCTGATGTCTTTGTTTATTTATTAATCTATCGCGTGGATAATTAAATGACTCGAGTAATTTTTTTGAAATCTTTATCTTTTTCAGATCATGTGGTGGGGATTGCATCTATGGTAATGGAAAACGCTTGTTATTGTAACAGAGGATGGGATCAAGGTTGTGGCGTTTGTCAGGCCCTCGAGCTTCATTTTATACTTTATTTTTAGGTGTTTTAAATATTTAATGATCGTAAGTGGACTCCAGTGGCAAAAATAGGATGGAAATTTTGCTACTGAGTCAAGGCTACACATGAAATATCTGGTGCCAAGGGAAATCAATTCCAACAGGACGTACACGACTCATTAAAAATGTCACGGTGTGAAGGTAATTATTGGAATCACATGGCCGTCAACGACCGAGGAATTAACAGACCGTGAAAATGTTGATTTGGGTAGTGAGGTGATTCAAAGTGGCCCTGACGAGTTGCTATTTTCAGAAATCCCCTCTCAATTCGTTTTATTTCCCTCAATGAATCGTCATGGGGTGGGGATAAGGCCCAAAAATCACGTGGTATAGATTTTTCTACTTCAACTGTCACCGAATTTTCGTTCGTTATACCTGAAAAAAAAACTTGGTATTTTTTGCTGCACGAAAAGATTTTCACCTATGGGAAAATCTTTTCCTAGAATCTTTTTGTTCGTACTTTTTTCTCCTTCGTAAGGCCCCCGTCGTTCTATTTTAAGCCTGACACAAGTGCATGAAGGACCCAATGTGGAAGGGATAGGGGAAAGCATCATGTGACGCATGGAATTTTACCAAGTGTCACAGTTTAAACAGGAGAATAACGTAACGTAAACAACGAATTTTGGATAGAAAATTGTTTAAATCTGTTAAAAGTTTTTTAAAATTACTCTGACTTTTCAATAATTGTTGGTTTTTCTATCTCCTGATTACAATTTTTATCCTATCCAGTTTTTATCTTGATTTTTAACACAAAAGTTTTCAAGTTTTCCAGAAGTTGATAAATAAATAAACTTTTCTCATGATTAATAAATTTCAATGACACAAGAAATAATTGCTCTCAGTGTAGAAAATAAATGAAATCTCATTCATCATGAAAAATCTGGGAATCGAGAATTGAATCTCTGGCAGAAACAAAACGTCAAGTCATTGCTGACAATTCCCAGTTACGCGATTATATTATTCCCAACTTTCAGCTTTTCCATCGAGTTCACTTTTATTTTTCTCAAATTTATTATACACTAGAGTTATCGCACCCTATGCGCTCAACGTCGCGTGTTTTATTATCTTTTTAGAAAGCGTACAAGGCTGTAAAGTCGCACAGTGCGGGACAACAGTGGAATTCGAGGTGTGCCGTTGATTTTTCAATTTTTTAACTCTAAAATTATTTGGCGGATGATTTTTTTGGGCCTTAACAACGTCGAGTGACACTTGTAAGAATAACCGGATGATAAACGCGTGAAATTCCGTCAACGTTTCGATAATTTTTCCCCCTTGGAGTACTCCATGCACTTGGCTCATCTTATTTATTTATTTATTTATCTCTCCATGTGTAAACTGGCCGTATGCCAACCACTCGTCCAGCCGAACTCGTCTAATTTGCATACCACTGCCGCATGTTTTGGATTTATAGTGAAGTCACTAATCGCAGATATCAAAAGTAGAATATTATAAATAGTTTTGTCCATTAGATAATAATAAATAAATCCTTCCATACATTTCTGTCTTTCGTAATCCGATGAATAATGCACATTCTTTCAACAACTGTCAATGAAAAAGATCATTAACATCTCGTTCTGAGATTTAATTAATTCTTTAAAAAATCAATTTCGTGGGGTCAATAAATTAATTGTCCATTTCTACTAATCGATTTTCCCGCAATTAGTCAGATGACTATAAATTAATTGGATTGATTAAAGACATGAAAATATAACGGCCATTGAATACACGTGTGTATTAAATGTGGAATTTTTCCAATTGCAAATAACGAGAGGCTAAGATTTCTGATGGAGAAGAGAGGAGGTGGAGGGTGGCATTTAAGTTATATCCGTGGATGTAAAACGAGTTCGAGACGCTAACAGTCAACCGGTTAGTCCTGAAGATACTGAGAAGAATGAATAAAGACACGAACTTGCGCTACCGACCATTTATAGCAGGTGTTTTGTGTATCCAGCAAGTGCACAAGTGTTGAAAATCATTTGTCATTAAAATTCGTGGTGCGTCGAGAGATTTCCCATCTATTTCAGGATTCGTGAAGAAAAAAGAAATCTCCATTTATTCGAGATAACGGCGAGAGATTAACGAAAAATTCCTCTCCATCCACACCGAGGAATTCCTTCCACCTAATCAAATGATACTTAATCTGATAATATTTCATCAAATCATCACTCCACCGGAAGTGCAAACCGGAAAGGGGATTTAATTCTAGCGTGGGTAGTTAGTCTCTCAGTGGAATAAAAAAACATTTAGCGATCCCCATCCCCTCCCGTGGCAACCGCCACGACAGCAATTGAAATTAGAATCACAAAGTGAGGGACTAGGAATGAAAATTTCTACCTCGACTCAACAAATGTTCAGAAATAACTCAAATCACATGCACAACGCTTCCGCAGTCTCTGGTCGTGTGAATACTTGAGTTCTCGCAAAAAGTTCCACCCAAAGAGATGATGAATTTTGTGTTAAAAAAAAAATACCAGCGCCTGTTGGGTCTATTTTTATAGGACAGCTAGTAGCGATTTCCAGATATTCCCGCCATGCGCAGTAACCCACTGCGCAATTTCCGCTTCATTTCTCGTTGCATTCCCCCAAATCCCTGTTTTCAGAATGAGATACAACCGATAATAGTTATTGAAGTTACAATAAATAACCATGAAAACTAACATCCTTTTCATTTAATTCTGAGTTTGCGACCAAGTGGCATTCTTCTCGGGTCTAAGTAGGCGTGATTTAACGACCGGACATAAATAAAACTTCCAAGAGGGAGATATTACACGCACGAGTGGTAGGACCGGTCGATGGCGCCTGGCAGAAGTCTTCTTTTTTTTTGCTTTACTTTATTTTTCTTCCCCCCCTCCACTTGCTGCAGACATTGGTGTTCTTTCGCACTTTCGCGACTATTAAGTTTGGAAATCACATGTCGTACATCCAAGTTATTGCAATTCACACCAGATTATCGTTAAAAAATAACGTCTGGACATTTAACAAGCGAAATTATCATTGAACAATATGATAATGAAGAGAGGAGATGAAAAATTGTGCGAATTGTCTATCGGTTAGCACCTCGTACAATGTGACGGTGGTCACTGTGGAATTTAAAGGGCCCAAATGGGTGGGAGAGGGGTGGGACCGGTCGATGGCGCCTGTAACGACGCCTGGGCCTCAACTTGGGCCCCATAAAATCGCCTGAATATGAGGGGAATGAGCAGGAGCGGAAGGAGAAGAAGTGAAGTAGTGGAGGCGCGTCAGCACCACTTCTGACGTCGGGCCCAACTGTGATAATACCAACGGCTGTTGTATAACCGCCTCAATCCCATCGTAATCAATCCTCAATAATACAAGACCCAAAGATTTTCTAATTCCTCAATTCTCACTGATCATAAGACCCAAAATACCTCTGATAGCTCTCATAAAACTTAAGGCCCACCAAATTTTGTACTAAAATCATCGATTGCCTTGAATCCTAGAGCAACGAATTTTCCTTATTTTCCTCTAACGACTCACCCCATTCTAGAATATTCTAGATTTCTTCCTCCATCCCCAAAACTACCCTCCAACAAATAGGGCCGGGCCTCACCTCATCAGTTAGTCCCTAATCCAACGTTCTATTGTCTATTATCTATTGTCTATTGATGACAAGTTCAGTCAAAGTATTTACACCCTCAAAATAAACACCAACAAGGATTAAGAATGTCGAATTTTTTCTCAAAAGACTCGAAAAAAATTGGGGGACCAGGTGCGGTTATCAATATCATCTGTTTCGCGGATTTTATTCATGCCCCCCGGGTGGGGGGTCATCGTTCAGACATCTCCAATGATTCCCCCTCAAAAGGTGATCTTCGGACACAGTCAATTGACCCCAGGGTCTCCTGACTCATAAACCACAATATTTATAGACATTCTTCGTGGTTTATATTTTTTTTCCTCGGGTTTTTTTTTCTTTTTCTTTCCTTTTTGGATGAGGAATCGCATTGAATACAGTGGAACGACCTAACCTCGTTATAAGGAACCATGTGACGGTTGCCATGCGTGATTTAATGAAAGGCAATCGGCTCCAGAGGAGTCAGATGACGTCAATGGGACGAACGACGCCTGTTGACAAGACGAACGGTCATTCTCGCGATTCTATTCTTTATACATCCATTTCGGAGGCTATTGCATTGAAATTCCAAGGAACTTTGAAATTTTCATTTTTAAAAGACATTCGAATTTATAATGAAATCCACTCTTTTCGATTCATTCCAGTTTTTTTTAATCAGTTAGCTTTAATGAATAGAAATAGAACGAGTATGGACGAGGGGACCTAGTGCAATTGAAAACCTGTCAAATTTTTATATCCCTGATTTTCTAATCCGAAATCCTCCAGAAGAAATCCTTGAAATTGACGGAGGAAATTTAATAAATCAAGATTCTATTTTCAGTTATTCCATTTTTCAAAATGACGCGGTACCCGAGACATTTTTGTATTCCAAATAGAAAATGAAAATAAAAATATAATTTTGATATCCCTGATTTTCTAATCCGAAATGCTCCAGAAGAAATCCTTGAAATTGACGGAGGAAATTTAATAAATCTAGATTCTGTTTTCAGTCATTCCATTTTTCAAAATCACGCGTTACCCGAGACATTTTTGTATTCTAAATAGAAAATGAAAATAAAAATATAATTTTGATATCCCTGATTTTCTAATCCGAAATGCTCCAGAAGAAATCCTTGAAATTGACGGAGTAAATTTAATAAATCAAGATTCTGTTTCCAGTTATTCCATTTTTCAAAATCACGCGTTACCCGAGACATTTTTGTATTCCAAATAAAGAATAAAAATAAAAATAAAATTTTTATATCCCTGATTTTTTAATGCCAAATTCTCCAGAAGAAATCTTTGAAATTGACAGAGTAAAATTTAATAAATCCAGGGATTCTATTCCAATAAATTCAAAGATTTTTCAAAATCCCGCGTTACGAGACATTTTTCTATTCCAAATAAAAAATTTCGGAGCTACTGCAATTGCAACCCAGTAAAATCCCTCTCCCGTTTGATTTCTGTCCCCCAACGAAATCCTTGGAACTGTCATACTAAAATTCGAAAAATCCCCCTCTATTCCGATTCCTAGTATTTTGAAAAACGCCTAGAAACCCAAAACACCGGAAAATTGTCGTCCAAACGGCGAAAAACCGAGTGAAATTTCATTCTCTAAATTTTTTATCTCCACCGCATGCAAACTAGTTCAGACTTGAGTTGACTAATGTCAATTAACGTATATAATTATCAATTAAAAATTTCTGAACTCTTTTTCTTTCTGACATTCATTATCACCTCGTCAATGAAGAGTTGAACCGTAACCGAATAATAATGGAGTATAATTTCGAGTGATATTTCCGAAAAAACCGAAACCAAACAATAAACCACGAAATCCCCCTACGTGACTGAAAAACTCTGATAAAATCATTCCACGCGTTATCACCACAGATAATCCATATCATCTCCAATTAAACCTCAAGTTCATTCATCACCAAAACTTCCTCGATGAGTTTCACAACGCCCGATTACTCTCTCCCATCCCCATCGGCCATTGATCCATTCCATTTATTATAGGAACATTCCCCCAACGAGTCACGATTTACTCGTGACCTGTGTATGGAAAACCACTGATTATCCGTCGTCACATGCGCAATATACATAATGTCCCCTTCTACCCTCCAACTGAAATGAAAGATCAGACTGATCACACGTGAAGATGATGCTGGCTTGCACAATAATTTCCATTGGTAAATTATGTTAAATCTCCCTAGGCTATCAATTATCTCTTACCCCAGGTGTAATAATTTTTACAACTCCACAAATACCACTTGTTTATAACGTAAACAACAATGGAGCGATATGTTTCTTCACTGCCTCCCGCGGATAGATAAAACGCAGATAGCGATTCATTTTTATTATTCCTAAATCGCTTCTTCATCGAGATTTCATTTTTTTCATTCGACAAATCATCAAATCATCATCATTCAACAAATAAAAATAACTCCTGCCAAAGTAATGAAGGTAATTAATCAACTGTGAGAGTAAGTGATTGAATTCTTAAACTCTCTTCTCAAAAATTTCATTGGCAGAAGAATTTTCGTTTGTAGCTCTCATCAATAATAAAACCCCGAATAAATGACGAAAATTGACGTGACGTAAGAGAAAGAAAAAAATCACAGGAACTCACCTCTCATTCTTGTGATAAAAAACAAGTGGTGCAAGCTGCTGAAGTGGTGGTTCAGCGGATATTCCCTGTGCCCTCTGCTTCCTGGGTCTCGGTTTGGTGGGTGTCAAAGGTGATTTAAAGGGTAGAACACTCAAAAATTTATCAAGATGACTCCTCAAATCCTGAATTTCCGCATCCCTCCGACAAAGAACTCCCTCGAGTTCAGCAATCCTCTCGTCCTTGACCCTCAACAACTCCTGGAGATCCCTCAACGTGTCCATAGCTTGTCCCCTGACTGGCACCTGATTGGCACCAATCTGGGGCCCAATGCTCTCAGCAATAGTAGCCACCGTGATGCCGGTCGTATTATTATTAAATACCGATGTATTTTGCAACTGTGATGCGTCCTCCTCGTCGGCGAGCCTCTGCTGCGTCGACGAGAAGCACAAGCTGTCGAAACACACGCGCATAGACACGCAGGGATCGTTTATCAAACCGCAATCTTTTCTATGCATTCACTGTTCCTTGTATCCTCGATTATGATCTATGGATCCACCAGGATCATCCCCAGCCTCATCCCAAAATTCCACCGGTTGTTATTGGATGAATAGATCACTGTATTACCAACGATTATGTTCCCCACTCCATCACTCACTTGGCTATTATTTCCATATAATTTATGGATATTCGATAAATTCTCGGTGAGTCTGTTGATCGATTATATATCGGGATAACACCGCCACTTTCAAGTGTCTGGACGCATCGGTTTCAACGCCACAACCGCTTGTCCTCTGGTTTTTCATAGTGTGCACACGAGGTGGGGCTTTATCCCTACTTTGGACTCATGTCACTTCATCTCCCACCACTTTACACTAGATACACAACCACAGGCTTTCTTGTTTCGCGTTTCTCGTTTCTCGTTTCATCTTTCTTCCCTCCGGCTCCTCTGGCTCTTGCCGTTTAACTACCAGAACTAATCAGTACGCATGCGCAGCTGATCACTTTTTAAATTTAGATTATTCTCTGTTATCATCACTGGCTTGATGTTTTTTTAATTGTTCAACTGGAGATGGGCAGAGGAGGGATTGTTGGCTTTTTTTTTTGGTCTTTGTGGGGGGCGGGTGACGGGTTTTTTGGGAATGTCAGTTGGGGTGCGATTGTACCGACTGAAGGAAAATGTCTCGTATTATCGGTGGGTAATTTATTGTGGGAGATTATATGTACTGTGGGCTAGTTAGAAAACTCGTTTCAGGAGTTAGTCCTTGAGAATTGATCTGCTTCAAAACGCAATTTTTTTTTATTTTCGAAATATGGGATTTTTGCCTCAGATTTCACGGGTTAAAATCGCTGAGGATTTTTTATTTCTTTCGATATCAATTAATCGATTCCTTCCCAATGATCGAATAGAATAAATTCAAATAACACGATTCCGTATTTTCAATTAATTCTCGGTTTGTAATAACCAAAAAAAATCCCCAAAACTTGAATAATGATCGATCAAGCTTGTTTACTGAAAAAAAAATTACCAAATCGCATAAGACGGACTCCTGATTGGCCAGCACATCCATTTACAATCTAAGCGGGAAATTCGAGCGCGGCGCGCGCATCGCGAATCAGTGTCACCTCCAAAAAAAAAAAAAAAAAAATTGAAATTACTCTAACCTGTGAAGTCTGACCTGAGATGAGACCACCAAACCAATCACCTCAGCCCGATAATTATTCAATTAATCCTGACCACTAGACAATACCGTAATAACCCAATAACCCATCAATAATTATTGACCAAGACGATGAGAAGGTGCAGATTGAATTGACCACAAAAATATTGGATATATTTTAAGGATACGTGGGTGGTAGTTGATTGGATGATGGTTGATAAGCCATTGTTGGGTTCCACAAGTGGAGAGAGTAGAAAATAGAGTAGACGTATAATAGGGACGAGTGAGTGTGCGAGGTAGGGCGTAATGTCATAATAGAATAGCGATGTTAGTAATACCATAGGCTAGTGGGTTCGAGTTGCCCGCGGAGCGATTGAATGTACCACCGGTTGGTGTGAGGGGAGTATGAGGGATAGGTTATGAGGAGGGTACAATTTGCATGGCATTGTGTACTCGTTATGCCTCCATCTGTCCTGATACCCCCCTCCAACACCCCCTCCCACCTCAGCTGTTTCCCCAAATGGTTGGTATCGGATAGAGCGGGCAATCAGGGAGTCACCTACCACACCCCAGGCATTTTCCCTCCGTTGTTTCCTCTCTATTCCCTCTCTCGCTCGAGTTATACCGCTTTCTCTCTCACGATCTGCCAGCCCAGGGAAACCGGGGAAACCCCCGATTCGATTACACTCTCCTGGCATCGTTATCGCTTATTAGCTGCTCCATTGCCCCCTTGTGGGTGAATGTAGCTGCTGGAGGTTGGATAAAATCCCACTCTCCGGTGTCTGGGTATAACCTCCACTATGGGCTGCCACCCACCCTCGGGCCTTGTTCGATTCTCTCGATACAACCGCAAATCCAATCAACCCATCGCTACCGATTTCTGATTTACACTTTGTTAGATATTTTTTTTTTTTTGAGAGTACATTCTATTGGTTATTTCATTTTTTTTTATGTTCGGAATGCAGTGGTTGGGGGTGATTATTCGGTGGGTGTCGAGTATTTGATGGTATTGGATGAAAATGAGAAATTTCGGAACTTTTGGTGAGGGGCAATGGAAAGACACTTTTTGGGACGACGTGAACGTAGCTGGAGTGTGGGAATTTTATTTCGCCGCGAACCTAGCGGCGGATCTACGATTTTTAGGGGGTGGAGAAAATTTTTTTTGTAAAATAGAATTTTTTCATCAACGGAAGATTTATTTTATTTATAATTACTTCGTAGACGATGTAAACTCTTAAATCTGAAGAAAATGTGAGGAAATTAATTCTTTTTCTCATTCAAGTCTCCGGGGCCCAAGGCCCGGGGGCCTGATTACGATTTTCGGTGGAGGACAGTAACACTTTTTTTGCAAAATCCAATAATTTCATTAACTAACAATGCCTAGACAAAAAAAGTGTCATTTTCCGCACGCTTCAAATCCCGTGTTATCGATCGTTGAACAATTCCTGCTGGATTTACTCAAGTCCCTGAACTGTTTAAACAATTTTTTCAAATTTTCTTAAGAACGAGTAAAAGAATACTTTATTCTTTTTTTGAGTCTCGCCAGGGATCAGATCCGATCACAAATGCAAACACTGGGCGTAAAGCGAGGGTACCTCACGACGAAGAATAGAAATAGGGGTGAGATAGGTGGATCCAGGGGATGGATATAAGGAATGCGCTTGAGAAAAAAAATGGAGGGAAGGAATACATGCCCGGATGGCTTTGATCTCCTCCCCCGCAAACCTCTTTTTGCCCGTCACCCCCCATCTACCTCTCCCTATCATATTTTTCTCCCATCCACTGCTTCAAAATATCAACTAAACGATAACTGTATTTATTATTCATTCGGCTTGTGCTCTCCCCCTTTCCACTTGTCCTTTCAGCCACTCCACGCCATGTCCCTCAATTTACAACGGTATAGTTCTCGCGAAAAAATACTTTCATGTTTAAATTTTCATAGTCTAGTGCGTTTGAAAAATCTTTACAAATTTTACGCACTGTAATTAAGATTTATTCACGATTTATCCGATCTATCAGCGAATGTTTATGAAATTAACGTTTTGTTAATGAAAAAATTGGATTTTACAAAAAAATCAGTTTTTAACACGCATGCACGGAAAGTTGGCACTTTGCGCCCTGATAGGCGGGCGGAAAGTGAGTACTTACCGTCCTCGGGTGGAAAATTATCCCCAAAGGCGGAAAATCTTGACTTTCGGGTAGAAAGGTGCTGCCAAGGTCGTAAAATCATGACTTTTCACCCTAGAGTGGGAAAAACATGACTTTCCACCCTTGATGCACAATATACTATTTTGTTTTCGTATTTTTTCTGAGTGTAAATATTTTTCATCATCAAAGATGATTGATTAACGAAAAAATTCGATTTCTCAAAAGACTCTTTTCTCCGCCCAAAATCCTCAATCGGGCCCCGGGGCCCGAGTGCCAACAAAATTCTCTGTTTTCTTTTCCTTCACTGGAATTAAAAGTTTGACAACAATTTATAAAGCAATTATACCCCAAATTATGTATTGGCTACTAAAAAATCGGTTCAGAAAAATTCACTGGGTAAATTGTTTCTAGATTTAGAGGGTTTTTCAAACTCCTCGTCAGGAGTTGAGAGGGTGGGCCCATGGTGAGGGTGCAGAAGACCAGTGGAAACAGTGAAATCCATGATATCAATTACCCCTCCAACGTCGGACGACTGGAGCCTGCGGAAGCGGATTAGCAAAGGCCCCAGAAGGCTCATCGAGATTTTCCATCCATTCCCCTTTCGGATGCTTGCAAAATCATCGATCTTCATCCATTAAATCACCGAAATTATTATTAATAACACCAGAACCAAAATCTTCTCTCCATCCATCGAAATTAGATAAATTGACATCAATAATTCCTGCAATTACCTCGAAGCGTCTGTTGCAACAATTTATTATGAAAAAAGCTCATAAATATTTTAATAAATATTATAAATTAATTAATATTTAATATATAAATCTTAATATATATTGTATAATGCCGACCGCTTTAAATTTTATTCAATAACAATTTTATTCAGTAAAAATTTTACAATTCGAGATATTACGATATATAATTAAGAAATCGATATATTTTGATCGATATGTGGGGTTTTCGGGTATCTTCGAGGCCTCGGTCTTAACTTTATTTTGTTGGACACCAATTTTCTTCGGATGATATCAATAATCATTGGAATACACTCCACGTGGAATTTTGCGATGAAAAACAGCGATGAAAAAAAAATGGTGGATGAAAAAAATCGAGATTCTTCTTGGAAGTTTCTAAAAACCCCAGAGACCCGGTATCACCCACAAAGACACGAGATTGACATCCAGATAACCGATACGTATCCTCTTCAAGTCCTCGAGATTCAATGAACCTTCACAATCGCTTTTTTTATCCATCAAAGTCACCCTGTTGTCTGAAAAAATTGAATTTGCAAGAATCTTCCCCTATTTTCATCCCCCAAAATTCACCGTAGATACGGATTCGGGGAGTTCTTCTAAATTTTATTAATTCGCTACAGCTTCTGAAGTAATACTTTATTCAGTGTTGATCAATAAAAATTGTTCTAATTTTTTAATTTTTATGGTAAATGTTAATTTCTTTAGTGTGACTTTTGATCCTGAAATTTAGGGGAAAAAAAGTTGGAATATCTTGACAGCATCCCTGATTCACTGACAGAGGGGATAAATAATTTGAGGGCCCTCCAGAGTCGACCCGCAAGTCCCTAGCTGTCTGTCTCCTGTCAGTCTTCTTTCTGGTGAGCAATCCCTCTTGTGATAGGTGCTGTCGAGGTGTTTATCCCAGGGTGACCTATTGGCCCCTCTTGTAACGTATTACGTTTCACAGTCAATTACTTTGAAACAACAATTCTCCCGTTAATATTTCACCATTCCAATATTTTTTAAATTTTCGTAATAAAAAATTGAATTATTCATTCTCTTCGATACTAATAAATTTGATAAGGAGTTATAATACTATATAATAAACATTATTCATGATAATTGAATTATTAATCATTATTATATTTTAATTTGATCGGAAGAGCAAATTAATTCCTTCAATTCTTTGAATTTTTGAATTTTTAATTTTCGTATATTTTTCTGTAATTATAAAATTATTTAATATCGGAATGTTTTTTATTCCAATAATAACGAGCCTAAATAATAATTAATAAATCATCATTATGATTAATTACCATTAAAGATTAATAATAATAATCATTTCTTAATAATTATTTTTGCTCGTTATTACTAGAATAAAAAATTAATGGTTACCAGATAATTTCAATAATAATAAATAATTAAAAAAAGGTTGCGTGAAACATTTCCGTCGCTGTCGAATTATTCAAATGACTATTATCATCATTATTATGCGCAATTCCGAGTGAGATATCAATTACACCAAAGTGTCAATTCTTTGCTTTCTCAACTTCACTGGATTAGTTGCGTCATTATAAAATAAAAAATACATTATCAAAAATAAAAAAATCGCCATCTGGCGATTTGATCACGTAGAGCCAAAGTCATTGAAGAAATTCATAAAAACAAGATCCATTATCCAAGCATGAGAAAAGCCCAAGAAAGGGAGTACAGAGGGATGACTATGGCGCCTGACGGGGTGTAGAATTCGTCTGCCCCTCGCAACGGTGCGCGCAGCTTCCTTCAACCCTCCCGTCACCCCCGCCTTCCACCCTCGCCCCCACCAACAACCCGCTGTAATGCCCCTCGTTGCATTTTAAATCAAAGCCCGGAGGTAACGCAATCACCAGGCATCACGACGCTTCCACAATTTTCTACTTTAAGCTACTTTATGTATTAGCATCCCCCCCTTACTTGCCCACCCCTACCCTCACCACTCCTTCCAACCGTATGTCTCTGTCACTCCATCGCCACCCCCTAGCACATATCTCCGTACACTACCCTATTCCACCATTTTTTTTTTTTTTCGTCGAGTACATTTTTTGTATTCTCATGACAGCACCAAAACGTAGGGCCACGGGTAGGAGTCCTTTTCTTACCCCAACCATAGATTCTATATTACTCTCATTTTTTTTTTTTCACTGCAACTCGGAACTTTCAGACTCACCGGAGTTTCTCGTCATTTTCGATTGGTCTTAACCTATAATAGAAGCGAGTTATTGAATAATTCCGTTATTAAGTCGTGATTTTGCCGCCTGGCAGTGGAGGGATGGAGTATTAGCCTTTTGTGAGGTTAGGGAACTGAAAAAAGCTACTTTCGATAAGGTAACCTTGAAATCACGAGGCGACCTCTGATTCGAGATGATGCAACATATTTTTCGTCCTCTGTTGGGGCTCATTAGATTAGTTCAAATTAATATAATTCATTACTCAGCAGCCAGCGATTTTTCTAACAGTTTTTCTAGCGTGAATTGAATTTACTTTCGTCATGTGGAGCGCAGCATTTTTGTTTGATGTGAAGTTGACTACAAGTAGAAACGTGACGTTATCTGTTTTCTCTGTGAGTAGCTCTGAGTTATTGGTTGTGGCGCTGATGTCAGTTTCAGAAATATACTAAAGGATTAAATAATTAATTAATAAAGCGTTATTAAATAAAAATGGGATGAAATAAAGAAATAGAAAAAATGGTGACACGTCCGCAGACTAAGACCGAAGATAAAAGAAAAAGAATAAATACGCAACAATATTATTTTACATCGAATTGATCACATCACCGACTTTTTCGTTTTATACCCACAAATCTCAACCATAACCTTTTGCGTGATCTCGATTCAATTAAAAAATTGAATCTCGTTTTTGACGAATCTGAACTAACCAACAGCTGAATCAGCTCATCTCCAGGATGAAATAACCACAAAGACAAATTAAATAGGCTTTTCTAAAAAAAAACAATTGTACATACACAGGCTCTCGTCGACGGCACCTAGAGAAGCGTGGCGCCCTGGTAATCCACTCAACACCTAACGCGATTATCCTCCCTGGTGCTCGCCATATTTCTCCATCTCCCTTTCTCTCACATTTCCAACCCCTAAAATCATCTCCTCCCTGGAGACTCAAGAAAGCAACACGCCAAATTCGTCCAATAATTAACCCGAAAAAATAAATCAATATCAATATAAAACAAATAATGGTAATTCACTACTAGTTTCCACCATTTTCAGATCCATTAATCTTTTCTAGTTGAGGTATAATCTGCAGTAAATAAACAGCCTTAGTGTCGGAACTGAGTAGCTATTAATGAATTTAATCTCTTTGAGTCATCTCACTTATTTTTTGTCGATGTTCATGTAGCTGTACGGCCACCCCAACTTCATTTTTCCTTCAAAAAGCAATGAATTTATAATTAGATAAACAATAGTGTGAGGTGTTTGCGATAATTTTTTTTAAATAAATAATTTTTTCGGCCAGTTCCAAGCCTCACCAGGACTCGGTATCCCACGGCTCGCTCGGACCTAATTGAGTTCGACTCAATTTTATCCTCTCCTTTATTTTTAATAATTATCAAAGTGAATAATAGCTCAGAAAAATTTGGAAATTAGATGGAGCAGCTATACGGAGAGAAATATTTAGTAAAAATTACGGAACTTTCAGTTCACTTACTGATTACGGAGTTGATTCGAAAAATTTAAGTGACGGTATCGTTATTTTTCACCGATAATTCAGATAAAAATTACGGAACACCGCAGAAAAATTCCGTGACTTTAGATAAAAATTACGTGACAGTCCCGTAAAATTTCCGACAACCACATTTCGCTCCAGAATTACGGAAAATATACGTAATTTTTATTGAATATTTCTCTCAGTGTATGCGCCCCAATTACCTAAATAATAATAAACAATAAACAAAATTTAAGACAAGAATTTCATAAACCGGCGATAATATTTTTCACCGGATGAAATCCAAGCTGGTAAAACCAAACTGGTAGCAATAGAGAATCACTTGTAGACCAGTAAACACAATTTACACCATCTCGTATCTGGTATATCGTCTGTTTCACTTTAATCAACGACATTTTCCTTGGGATCCATCCTGATACTCTCATCCCCTCGGTGGTATAACTGGGCTGGTGTATGTTTGTCGTCGTGTTATTTGCCCAATAAAACCACGTGGGGGAAACACCACCCCGGTTTCCGTGAAAGATGGTGGGACACCTCCCTCCCCTCTCTCCCTCAACACCCATGATATCACAGGTCGTGGGACGACGGGCGGGGAGGGGGGACGAGCGATAAGGGGGAGATTGCGAGAGAGGGGGGGGGGATAAAATGAAAATTGTGAACACGCCCATTGTTATCATACGCGCATGTCCAAGTAACGCCTACTGGAACGCACGCTTTCGGTGGGCAAACAGTTAGTGATCTCTTCTGATGTCACACGCTTTCGTGATCATTCACCAGCGATCACATCATTTAGAGGATCGTTCATGGGCAGTCGGCATTGCAATCTGATTTTTTTTCATACAATTTAATCATCGGATTCTGTGATTTAGTGATGATTGTTGAACATTTGTTGATGATGATTATCAATGATCCAGCGATTATCCTTGCGATCGATAAATTATCCTGGCATGACTGATCGAGTGATTTTTTTTTAATCAGTGAGACCTGCTTCTTCTTTTTTTTTTTTATTGAGTGATAGCGATATCACGTGATTGTTTATTGATTGATGTTGTAATTTGGAGGAACGGAAGTTACGTGTGTGGAGATTGTGGGGGGTTCCGCATTATTGCGGAGATTATTTATAAAGTGTTGTTCAGTCACGAGTCCAGGATTCTCACCTCCGGCGGTGGTGCTGTCTCGCCCGGGGGCACAGCCCCTCCTGCGAGCCCTACGACAGGACATTATCGCACGTCCACACACAGTCCACCACTGGTCAAGGTAAGATTCCTTGAAGATGACTCAATCAGTCGTGAACTCGTTGGACTGCAGTCCGTCCGACGGCGGGTGCAGCGTTGCCACCTCAGGACCCTAGAAAAATAAAAAAAAAATAACTAGATATAAAGGTCAATGGGGAATCCCCGCGAGGTATTCACGGGAATTCCGTGGGTTTTATATTTTAGAAATTTATGGTGACACGTGGAATGAGATATGTCGGGGATGGTAAGGAAATATACGGACAGATCTGAAATGTTCGACGGAAAATACTGAAGCGGACCGACGATGATGGGTATAAGGGTGTCTGTCAGGTCTAATTTTCGTCAGTTCTATCTACCCCAGCCTCGGTAGGAATCCCTGGAGGGACTCCAACGCCAGCTGTCTGCGGCTAAGCTTCTCTATCCAATGCGAAAAAGCTCGTCAAAAAGTTTCATGTAACCATCACAAGTTTTCCCGATTTTTTCCAACATGAGAATTAAATCATTTCAACTCATTCGAATAGGTTTTCCGTAATTAATCGCACGGTGATTTAATCATTGCCCCGTCCTCCATTGATTATCCTAAAAATTCAGAGCAATTAATTAACTGATGAATTTTAGCGGAAGCATTAATTTTGGTAAAAACGCATTTTAAATAATGAAATAGAATTTTGGCAGAAATAAATCGCAAGGAAAATTTGTATTGAAATATTTTGAGTCGTTTGTTTATAATAAATTTCATAATTTATTTAAGAGAGACAATAAAAAATAATTAATCGTTGCAATTGAAGTGAGAATATGAAGCACAGACTTGAAAATTACGGCATCAGAAATATTAAACTGATGAGATTAACCCTGTCGAAATAAAAAGTCAGTAAGTCATAACAATGAAGCGGTCGTTCATTAAATTCGGAGAATAAAAAAGCAAGAGTACAACATATCTCAGTGGCATACAAAGTGGAATATAATAATAAGCTGGCCAGTGTGCGGGTTGTCTGCCGTCCAATCCTGCCAAGTTAACCTCATTAATAAATTAATTAGATATTATTGTGTTGGCAGCCAGGGCGGCAGCTGCGGGCCACCGTATTGTCCGCCTTTCTCCCTCTTCTGGACACTTAACCACTACAAATAATTTCCTCATCATTTCACATACGACGATCTGATACATGCACATCGGATGATGGAAACTTGACGTTTTTGTCACTGAGTGTGAGAGTTATCTTCTCATACAGTTGTTGCTCCAACGTTGCCCGCAGATGATGCACGAATATAAGAAATAAAACAGGGTCGGGACCCAATGATGTCACTCTCCACCGGGTTTCATTCAATAATTTATCATCAATTATTGTCAGAGTTTACTCAACAATTTATATCAGTTCGGTAATAATCATGGGAGAAATTACTGATAAATAATTGGTGACGATTTAATGATGGATTTTGCAAAATTTTATCAACTCGATCAACTCATACTAGAATGGACAAGTTACTGATAATGATAAAAAAGGCACATGCAGGCATTATCATGGCCGTGTGTATGGCATTAAGCCGTAGGGGGACCAAGATTAGGATGTCGGCCATTACCGCGCGTCACTGACCGTTTATTTTCCGCCGCTATAACCGACGGTGTGGACCGACTTCCTCTAGACGTACATAAAATCGCTATGTACACGCACGAAGGATGTAAATAGCAAAAAATAAAAATCATCTATCACGATTTTATTCGTGAATGAGAGAGAGTCGGTCGATGTAACTGGATAGCAGTGAATTTTCATGCCTACATGGGTATCAGATGTGTTGATGACTGATGATGATGAGGATCAATTTGACAGATTGGTGCTAAATAAAATGGCTGCTTAAACACTTATTGTTGATAACCTGTCTCTCTCTGATGGAGTGCCACGAGCCATTTTCTTGCCCTCTTCTGTTGGTTGATGTACTTATATTCAATAAGTTATAGTAACTAGATTGAAGCATGCTTCATCGTGAGGAAACGATTGTCCAATGTCTGCGCAATGAATTTGAACTTTATCGAATGATATTAATTGACTGTCTATTTTCATTAATTTATTTTGCTGGCGCGTAATAACGCCAATAACTGAGATGCAGATACACGAGTGAAAAGGAGTAACCTTGGTGTGAGCTTACATCAAGCCTGCTGCAGGGTTGTCGCAGGGCTGATGTAGGGTTGCCACAGGGTTGCCCCAAGCCTGCAGCAACATTGACGCCTCAGGTTTTTCGCATTGAAAAAAATGATATTAACCCGTCAGTAGATTGTCGACAATATTTTTATATAATGCATCGAAGGGATTCAGCACGTTCACGTGCGCCTCCATAAATAATTGACGGTGTCACAAATGAATTTGACGATGAGCCCCAAGCCGAGTACTGCACAATCCCAATCGTCCGTTTTTTCCCAACGCAACAAATGTACAGAGGACGCACCATCGGTACCGCTATCCCATGTAGTTAAACGCAATCCGTTCAACTCTTGCACCAGATACTCGTTGATGTTGTCATTTATTTACAGATCCATTCAGCTCCCTCTCACGATTTCACTGCGCTCTGTTAACAGGCCGGGTGAATACGTGGATTTGCAAACCACATTAACTCCCATTTTCCCCCTTGTGGCACTATAGATCGGCCGATTCGACAACGAAAATAAAAAAAAAAAAGAAAAAAAAAATTCACCACGAATATTGAATTGAATACCCTCAATATCCGGTAATGGGAAGTCACACTGATTTTTTGTGTTAATATCCAGTGACAACCCCCTGTAACACCCACCCTCCCCCTCCCCACCCAACCCCACAACCCCTTTGCAAGTGCTCTGTAATTAATTTTCATAATTAACATCGGCAGCAGTTTAGGCTGTCGAATAATTTTTGTAAATATCAACAATTTTTCAATGAACAATTTTTCTTTCGTAAAATAATCGACTGAATATAAAACGAAACGCCCCATGAAAAATGTGAAAGCACATATACTCTCCACTCCCCCTCATTTTATTCACTTTTCTCCATTTTATCTCTCTTACCCTAGCCTCTCCTGTTTTTACGCCTTTCTACTTTTTTCAAGATTTATTCTCAGGCGAGGGCATCCACGTTAAATCGCTTTTTCCGGGTGAAATTTACGACCGGGCAATAACACACCCAGCGCCCTCTTCGAAGCCACGGGGGGTTATGTTTGTTCTATGTATCGAACACCATCATACATAGCTGTCCGGATAAAAATCAAGCGAGAATTCACAGCTTCTAATACAACTTCCCGGTAAATGGACAACTATTGACCACTGAGGTCATTCTCAGCACGTCCACTGCAGCATCAGTGATCTCCACCATCTTGGATGGCCGAGTGTTTGTCAGTGTTGGCTTCAATCATCACAGACAATTCAATCGTTTCTCTTTGATCCCCTCATCATTACCATCATCTAGAATTTCTCGCCTAGTCCACCGAGAAAGAAAATTATTTCCGCCAAATATCCATTTACCCAAGAGAATTATTCGCGTCTCGACTGTCATATTACTCCAGTCGAGTCACCTACAGACCATCCTGATCATGTTTTCATCATCATGATCATGCTGCTCTCGAGGATGATCATGCTGGATACTACCTCGTCTAGACTCCCCTGATGTTTATTCATTTCGAATATTTTAATCTGAAAAATTTCCAACATTTTTCAAATCTCTCTAATTACGGAGATAATTCATTTGAATCTGTAATTGACAGGATCATCTTCGAGAGGGATATAATTGTCGCAATTGAAAACTAATGGAGATCCCTCGGAAGAGATTCGACTGGGGGGAAACGGTAATAAACGATTAAATACATCTCTCGAGTAAACGGACATTTGGCAAAAATATATTTTAATCAGTGTATAACGCCCTAACCTTCAACTTCAATGATAATTGTTATTAACATAATTATCCCCTTCTGATGACGAATCTGCAATAAAAAAATAGTAGTAAAGATATATCCGAGGAGATATTCACGTACATTCATCGCTGAAGACTCCAAAAGACAGGACAACCTCAGCCGACAGGTCTTTGTGCTCTTTCCATCAATTCATCTGATTGTTGTTGATCAATCACTAATCCCCAATTTGAAATCGGGACCTCCTCGACGTCCTCACCCATCGCAGCAGATTCGTCCCAATGAAATCTGGTCTGACAGATCTAAAATACATATTCACGGACTTAGCAAAAAAAATAATAATGGCGTACCGCCTAGAGTCTCCTGTGCGCAGAATCGTTGTCTAGAGGGCGCGACATATTGAACCAAATTGGTGCATATCAAACAGGAAGCAAATTGGAATATATACCGTAAGTCCCTGAAGCGATTCTGTTGGAAATAGGTAGCCCGAGGGCTAGACCACGACGATCGTAAAACCCCTAAACCGCATCCACTGTTCCTACCCCAATTTACCCCCTTCAACTTCTCAATCCCGACATCTTGCATTCGTCAACTAAATTTGTCAGACATCAGTCGTTCCAACAATTGGAAATAACCTAATGATCATCACTATTTCAATTTCTAGCTCTGGAATGAGTTTATCATCTATCCAACTTAGCAAATTTTGGATATTTATGCATATCTGACAGAATTTGGCAGCTCAGGGCGTATGAAAATAAACCAGTTCATTTCGGGAAGCTGCAAGATTCATTACAACTATGGAAAATCGAGGATTATCGTGGATAACGCGGTGGAAAGGTGAACTTATTATGGATGGATCGTTTATTTATGAAAACACTGATAACCAGAAGCGATACGCTAAGATTTCTCCCAATAAAATCGTCAGATCTTCATGATTAAATCCCATTATCAATTTCCCATTGTGTTCTACCTACAGGCTATTTGCTCCATCAGTCTTAAAAATCTATAATTCATATATCCTTTTATTTATTTATTTCGCCTCAACTCAAATAATTGAGTTATCAACAATTAAATGCGCCATTTATTTAACAACATTATATAAAATATATTATATATTATCTTATATTATTTAAATATATAGTGGAGAAATAGCTGATGCAAAAATGTCTGAATGTCAGTGGAAAATCTGAAAGTTGAGATTTTTGTTTAGAGTTATGTTAAAATATATTTTTTTCAGTGGGCAGATCTCGATCGTTGTGAAAATTCTTCAGATCCATATGTCCGATGTACCCGGAGAATCAATATGATCTCTCTCTTTCTCTCTCTCTCTCTCTCTCTCTAATTTATCTCGCTCTGTACACGACCAATTGAGCTTGTTTAATCTGTGCCCCGAGCCACGCAGTTACGTATTGCATCCACACCACTACACACACTTACCAATGTGAAAAGGGAAGCCAAGTAATTCGTCCATACGTACATTGATCCGCATGAATTTGTAACAATCACAAAGGCAAAAGCCCCATGGTTATGGTGGTAGTTTAACAAGTGGGAAACTACATGCCTCACGCCCGTGATCCATTCTTGATCGATCACACGTTTTAGGCTTCACCAAACAAATTCATGCAATTTAATTAATAAATTGAGGGATTAATTGAATCGATGCAATGGTTAACATCATTGTGTGGAACTGTCTGATGCAGTAGAAGCGACTACGATTTTCAATGGAACTCAATTAATTGAGGGGATTCTCTTGATGTTGGGAATCACAAGATATTTTTCTTCTCTGTTTTCATTTT
>NW_011887770.1:103439-128750 GCF_000806365.1 Fopius arisanus | reverse complement strand
AAAATTTAAGTGACGGTATCGTTATTTTTTACCGATAATTCAGATAAAAATGACGGAACACCGCGAAAAAATTCCGTGACTTTAGATAAAAATTATGTGACAGTTCCGTTAAATTTCCGACAACCACATTTCGCTCCAGAATTACGGAAAATCCACGTAATTTTTATTGAATATTTCTCTCAGTGTATGACAGTCGAGACGCGAATAATTCTCTGCAAATGGATATTTGGCGTAAATAATTTTCTTTGCCGGTGAATTTTTATTGATCCCACTCACCAAAAGCTCTTGACTGCATTGATGATGCTGACTTGAATTCCATTGAGTCGAATCATTAGAAAGCTCTCAGCCATCTAGAATAGCGTTTACGTAACGCATCGCGAGGGCTGGCAATCGCTTCCGGCTTTCAGGGGGATGAATGGTAGAAATTTCATCGTAACGAATCACCCGGACAATCCCCAAGTGCCATATGACAAGCCTCAGAACACTCATACGAACCACTACCTCATCATGACTCTGATTATGCAGATCCCCAATGATTTGTTCCTCCAGACTATTTTCCATTGTCCAAAATGACAAATGAACATGTCAACAAAATTCGATAGCAATCAAGACATCATAATTGACGAAAATTAAAATTAAAATAAAATTCCCATCAACAGATTTTTATCCACAACTCCAGTAATTCCGGTATTAATTGGATAATTGTCTTCAAAGTGCCGCATAAAAAAAAAATTACGTCACTCTGGAATAATCCAACAACAATGATAACAATAATAAGACAATCAGATGTAACCACAAGCTTTGTCACCCCATATCCAAGAATATATGTCACGAATTCCAATTAAAACAGATAATTACCTAATTGGCTTTGTTTGTTCGGGTTATGTGCCCATTGCACCGATCACGCGCGTCCTGAATCTCTCACCACCAGCTTTGAAATAATCTTTTTATCATCTACATCGTCACTTTTGTTTCATTTGTCTTCATGAGCATCAATGGTACTATTTTATTGATTAATCTCGCTGTGAGGGTTTAATTTATTAGCGAGTTTGATTGATTTAATATTTTTTATCACCGCAAAGAGCAAAACAGCTGACACAATTTTTTTTCTCATATAATAATAGAATAATTCCGGGATCAAATAATTCCGTAATTAAACGCAAGTGAAATGAGTCAGTGAGACGAATTGAGTGACTGAATGAAACCAACAATGAATTAATATAAATCAATTCAGTTAGTTGAGATTAACGAAGATTTCATCAGGGCCAATAAGTGGCGTTTGCGTCGGCGCTTTCTGGTATATATACAAGTGGTTGTAAAGTACTTGTACATCCGTGTGTAATACATATATGGAGTTTGGCTAGTACCGAGACAGGCCAATGGTAACTAGTTGGCAGAGGCAATGGTAATTAATTAAGCGCCACAAATTTGATGCATCGCGTTAACCCTCATGCGTAGGATGACACAGTTTAATAAAATTTTCGTGAGCAATGCTTATGCTTTCTTCATGTTTGCCCCGCGCTTGATTTCTCTACTCAACGCCATTTTTTTAATTTAAACCTATGCGGGGCATTCCGACTATTTATATAATTCTAAGAATTTCAACTGGAGTAAAATGCCTCGAATTGAATTTCATTTAATCTGTCACGCGAGAATTATTCTAGTTACACAAGCCGTTGGGGCTATGATTAATTCCTTCGAAATTTCTCTTTAATGAGAAATAAAGAAAAAGAAAGACGGCTCTTATTTTTTATTTAGATTTCTTTTTATATTAATTTTGTATTAATCAATATCGATAAATGAATCTTACAAATTTTTTAAATAAAAAAAATCATTGAAATCAGAAAATGAGAATATTGATAATATAGAGATTATGGATTTATGAATATTTACTGGATAAATAAAATACTGATTTATAAATATTTATGGAAGGAACGTGGTGTCACATGTAAAGTGCAATTTTTTATTTAATTAATGATTTTCATGAGTGGTGGAGTAGCTAGAAAAAAATGATCTACATGAGATAATCCAGTCTCTCCCCCGGTTCCAAAAAAAATCAGAATAAATTTTCCATATTTATATTTTCAAAACAATGAATTAAAAATATCCACCTGCATTTTGTTTATTGTTATCCTCCCCGTTGAATAAACTCATCAATCTACTTTACTGATGCTTAATTAACAATTTATCATTGAAATAAATCGATTAAATCAATTCGGAGTCGAGCGTTTCCTGTGATTATCCACATAAAATGAAATACCAATTTAATTGGTTACATTTACGATTATTAAAAACAATTAAAATAAAATGATATTATTAGAAAAAAAAATAAAATAAAATGAAATTATTAGAAAAAAAAATAAAATAAAATGAAATTATTAGAAAAAAAATTAAAATAAAATGAAATTATTATAAAAAAAATTAAAATAAAATGAAATTATTAGAAAAAAAATTAAAATAAAATAAAATTGTTAGAAAAAAAATAAAAAATTAAATTAAATTATTAGAAAATGATGAAAATCGTATAAAAAAACGTAAAAAAAAATTGAGAGACGAGGGATTACAAAGGATAAATCTCAGCGAGACAGGTTTTGGAATCGAGTGTCAATAAGCAAACAGCCATCAAAGTATATCGAATCCATTGATGAACTGTTGGGTACCGCAGACCACATGCCACACATGCCCTGTAACGACGGGGTGCCCTCAAGCCAGATTTACCCCCTCAGTAGACGAAAGTGGATGGATTAGCCTCGCTACATTTCATCCCTTCTGTCGATGCGTATGTTCCTCATGTGTTAAACCACGCAGCTACTCATAACGGCGCCACCTCCATATTTACATTGTATTACAACTGTGTACTCACCCCCTTCTTCGATCATTACCCCCTTCTCCCCATCCTCCCCATCCTCCCCCTTACAACCCAACGAGGCAGCCCCCCTCGTAGTATTTTACTCCAGTGCATTGTGGTCTCGTAATCTTTTCTCCCCCATGGTCTACTGAGGATTTTCGTCAAGGGAGTCTACCAATTTTTCACAACCATAAGACTAATCCCAAGAAAAATTTTTCATGTCTCCGGTCCAATCCCTGGGTAATGTTTGAAAATTTAAACAATTCTTTGTGTTTAAATGATTTAAAGGATTAAGGGATGCTAGGGCAATATGGACGAGCAAAAATTGTATCATTTTTTAATGTTTCGAGGGATGTGAAGGGATGAATAAAATATTCGGTAATAAATAATGGGGATAATCGGTTGTAATGTACATCGAATGGAAATTTATGACATTAAATAATAAAAAAATGAATTTTGGGAAGATTTTAATTTGACATGAATCTGATAGTAATAAAATAATTTTCAATAGTTGCAACATTTGTTAGTATTAATTATGGTAATCTCAATTTCAATAACAACCGGTCGACCTTAATAATTGAAATGGTACAGATTAAAAATCAGAATGAATTTATTCCCAAAAGTGTGAGAATCTTCAATGGAAAAGTGAATCCCTAGTGCATAATTGAAAGGACTGCAGGCCCCAGGACATTTAGCCCCACCACCAGGGAGCTGGTTAACTCCCATCGAGAGCCCACCCTTCAGTCCCGAAAATTGACAAAATTTCGTTAAGTTTCGCCCAGCAATTACTTTTGATATCCGACACGCGGCCCAACGGTAATTACTTTTCTCGAGCGTTGAAGTGAGACAGCCAAGGTAAAATGAGTTCCACCACATCTATACCTGAACCATCACAACCACCAAACGAAAGACAGAGAGAGACATACCAGGGATAATAATCCGCTAATATCAATTTCAAATTTCAATTAGTATCATCTCGGTTGGGTTCGTATCTCCCGGGTACGTCCCTGGACGCCTCGCCGAGGCACGCCATGATCTAAAATTCAATTTGTCCCTCTCCGTATACATAACGAGTACCCGCAGCCCATATCAGTGCAAGTGAGAGAGATTTTCATGCAGCCAATAGGCAAAAGACGAGGAGAAAGTCCCACCAACACACATAGACCATAAAAATAAAGTAAAAAATTACCTCATCGAGAAGAACTCACCCTCGTACTAGCTTCCAAACGATAAACACCAATCCACAGCATTCAGAATATGATAATCCCTTTAGAATATGACAGTCTCCATCCTAGTATCGTTATACCTTGAAATATGGACCAAGTGAGACAAACTCCAATGACAAATTAATGACATAGACACTGGCGGGCCGGTTTATTAAATTTACCATGGCTGCGTAAGAGGTATAGCAAACTTGTGCCATACACCGTATTAATTATTCACGCGGCTTTACAATCCCTCTGTCGTTAATGGAGTTGTGGGGGTGGAAGTAGACTCCCTGAGTTTCACTGGGAATTCGATGGAGCTCAATACATTGTGCATTTTATCCTTTCAGATTGGATCCCTTCATACACATCAGACATCTAATCACCACCACCTGCCGAGTCTAAATCAAACGTCACCGCAATCAACGACACCGGTGGCGGGTGCTGGATCACCAGGTGGGGGGCCGGGAAGTGCCCCAAGTGTCGCAGCTAGGGCTAGCAGTATGTTCTGCTATCACTGCCCTCCTGGACTCCCGGCCCCCCGACTTCCACCCACCTTGGAGTACACCTTTGCACCAACTCATCCATGTAAGTATCTCTCTCAACTTTTTTATGTACCAAACTTTTCTATTTACAAATCAACTGGAAAAGCGAATTTACCGGTTGTCCAGGCCGCCCGAAAATCACTTGAGCTTTTGCCGTTGATCTAGACACTTTGACTAACTCAACTTGGGTCCTTCCGTGGTTATCCGTGTGCTACGCTCCGTTGACGCTGCAGTTGAATAACCAATAGCATCGGATAAACATCTCTTCGTATCTTGCGTTGTCGCCCAGATTATCAGATAGTGTCATCAAGTGATACAATAATGTCAGGGAATAATGCAACTGTGAAGAAGTTATGAGAATATTTTGTAATGCGAATCGAGGCGAGTGTGACATGATTTTTGATAAAACCGAGATTGCACTGGGCTCGTTAGCTCATTACCGAGTTCGTTAATGACAGGAATTCATGGTATTTAATGGGCGATTTAATTTTTGACTCGTATTATTTTAACTTAAACAGAAATTCAATATTGTTGGAGGTGAGAACTAATGGGATCCCTTGGAAACGATTAGACTGGTGGAATTCAATGATTTATTCTCTTTTGTATAATTCATTGTCCAGTGATAAACAATTGGTCAAATAAATTCAACAATCTTCAGAGTACCCTTTGTACTTGATATCATGACACAAGTATCAAGTTGTGAAGTACTGTTAAACCAATTTGACTAACCGTGTCATATTTTGCCACAGATAATCGCATAATTTATCACAAGTGCCATTTCCTGGCATGATGATTAATAATTCAGGATACAGTGGGGCTGCAAGATGGGACTCCCCTTTGTAACTGATCGATCATCATTCTGAATTTTTCAATTTTTACAATGCACACGGTGTACCAATTTTCGGTATATGATTTTAAGAAATGTACGGTTTGAATAAAATATTGACAGGAGGGGGTACTGAATGGTTCAAGCGGTTCATGCCGAAACCGTTGGGTTGAAAATTCAACGTGACGCATGTTGCGCTAGCCGAGGGTGAGAGAGGAGAGGCCGCCCGGGAAAATTGAAAAACGTAAAACGAGTTATAAATTTGATGGCCACGTACGATATATATATTACAAGAGAGGAAGAGGGAGAGAGAGTGAGAGAGAGAGAGAGAAAGATCGCTGGCCTTTGAATTTTTTCCCGGGTGGATGTTATATCGAACGTATAATGTATTCATGTCCATGAAAAATTGACTCGCGAATTAACGAAAATGAAAAATAAAAAGCCTGCAATAATATTTGCAATAATTTGTTGATGAGCTCGTAATTGAAGAGTTTCGGCTGGCCCATGGGAATTATTAGGTAAATGACAAGTCATTATGAAATTCCCTTTGAAGCTCATCTGGAGCCCTGGAGATGCAGTCAGAATTCTAGTGATCGGATAAACTAATATCTTTTTCGAGTGTCGTAACTCAATTTTGTCAGTATCCATTATTGCCAAATGAACTAGACAACCAGTTGTCATAGTTGGGGTGTTGATAGTGGATAAAGCCCCCTGTGGTGCCCCCCGAGAGAAGAGTCTCCCCCTCGTCGTCTGATTCCTCCCCACCGGGATAAACAGATTAGGTAACTACGTGATAAGTCGGTAAGTGGGTTCACTCGGCCCACGGTCCAGAGAACCTACCACTGGACCCCCGACTCATGCATTCACACAATCATGTACTTTATATACTCATACACTCATATACTGTCTAAATTTCCTCTTCCTCGTCTTCCTCGTCTTCCTCGTCTTCCTCGTCTTCCATCTCTTCCATCTCTTCCATCTCTTCCATCTCTTCCATCTCTTCCATCTCTTCCATCTCTTCCATCTCTCCCATCTCTTCCACCGCTTCCACCGCTTCCACCGCTTCCACCGCTTCCACCGCTTCCACCACCTCCACTACCTCCACCACCTCCACCACCTCCACCACTTCCACCAGCCAACGGCTTCGTCTACAACATCTAACTACCTCGTTAGAGTCATTAGTGACGGTCCGGGTGTCATTAGATTTGGCTCCAGTTACGTGTAGTTTTTCCACCAGCAACTCTGCAAGCTCATCAATTCGCCCTGATAATCAAACACGTAAGGATCAGTATTATTCTCAATAGCATACCTACCCTGCCTGTTACCACCACATGTTACCATGTACATGTCAAATATTCAACAACAACTTGTCAACTCAAAGGGTGAAGTACATCATCGAGAGCACGTACTCCAACTAACCTCGGGTTTATCCCTCTCATTTTATTCCTTGTGGACTGAGAACAATTTCTTCTGGTGAATCCTCACCTCAATATTTTTTTCTCGGCGCAGCTTTGCTCGGGAAAATCACATGAAAAAAATACATGAGAAAAATACATGAGGAAAACACACGAGGAAAATAACCAGCGCCGTGATGCTGATGGAGATGGCTGGCCTGGAAAAAAACTTTATGTCAAATTTATTTTTATTTATCTGGGATGATCGAGTAACGAAATCCCGTGCTATCGTACTTCTTGGCAATCGAATTCACGGTATATCTCACAAACTCACTCTCTCCCTCTCTCTCTGGATTCTCGAGTTTCCCTTCCACCTTTTTCTTAATAAATTGGATCAAGTCCTGGCCGGGTTTTTCCTCCTACACTCGATGAGAAGGTATGGGGATGGTCCTTGGCTTTGCTACCAAACTCTAATCTAAAATCTTGAGTGGATTTCAGTTTTGCGGGAGTTGGATAGAGAAATGGAAAATTTATTTACCCCACCGTAAGATCTGGCTTATCATGAAAATAATTGTCCACCAAAATTCCAGAGGGAATTGAGGTATTGAAAAACGAGCGGTGGATGAGAAATTGAATTTCCAATGAAAAAATCCACTCATAAAATTTCCATCGGTTTAGGAAATTAATTTTCCATGTTTTTTTTGGTCCCTCGAACATTTTTTTTTTTTTTTCGTCCACCATTTTAATTCCCGCTGATCCTGCGGGCTTAGTGCCGTGGTAATTAATTGCGCTGATTGCTCTGAATCATTGATGAACGCTTGGTGCGCTTTACAGGCAACCATGTTCAAACCCACCCACCTCCCTCCCCCCCACCCACTTATTCCCTCTCATTCCATTACCCCTTGTCTCACTCACTCACCCAACCCCTTTCCATCTCGCCTAGTTTGCTTTATACCACCCAGCTTTCAAAGCCACTACCTCTGGCTTTACCAGTTTCCCATGCAATACTCAGTGTACAGAGGGGGTTTACAAGACTCGATTTATCCTTGTCGAGGTGATCTCGGCCAATTAGTATCCCATTACTGAATCAGAAACATTGAAAATCAAACATCGTGTCACGCTATCGAGCGCTACCAGATTCACAACCCGAAAATCGTCAGACGCATTCAGGAGTTGATTTATAATAATTCTATAAGAATCATTCGATTTTTTAAATCAGGGTGCTAGGAGGAGAGATGTATATTTTAGAAATTACCGTTTTTATAATAGTTGTTTACCAATCAATTGAAAAATCGAGAAAATTGTGAAGTTCTTCGTTCAGAACGCAAATAATTATTACAATTATTATTATATAATGTCGATATTATTTGTTGTTAACACGTGGTAGATTTATAATCTTATAATAATAAAATATAAAATATAAATAAATATAAAAAATATTTATAATAAAAGAAAAACTGGGAAATTAATTATTGAGAACGAAAATAATTATTTTGAGGCAATATTATATTTATAGTAATAATAATTCACTTGTAAATTGAAAATGGGAAAAACAGGAAAATTAATTATTGAAAACGAAATCAATTAATTTAACAAAAAATTATTATATGCGATTGTCATCCTTTTGGGATAAACATTATTGATTATTTTTAAAAATTCAATTTTTTCATTACGATATTTTCACCGATAATTCAATGATTCTAACATCTTTTTGATATTCTCACCAGGAATTTTTTTTTCAATTTACAACAGACATAGAAATTATTACTAAAAATATTGCCCGCCGTGGCTGTTAATCAGATTAGCTGATACTATTCACTATTTATTCACAATCATCATCAAGGTGATGATTGCAGATGAATATCATCAGTTATCCCCATAAATTGATCATAATTATTGACTCATTACATCGTGATGACAGATTTCCATTCGAAACATATTTTACTCATTAAATAATGCGTTCTGTATTAATGGAGGTAAAGGGTTTTTGCATTATGCACTAGTTCCATCTCCCTCCCACTAATTCCCTACACTCACATTGAGCACTGATTAATTAATGCACTTGTTTTCGAGTGATTGAATTTTACGATTTAACGTTTGAATCTAGCCGCTTAAACCTACACATCAATTTGTGTTTGATATTCATAGGGGGAGATGGATAATAAGGTTCAGGGGATTCCCCAGATTTTCTGAATGCCGAGGGAAAGAGGAAGTTGATAATGAGGAAATGGAGTAATGAGAGCTAGCACGGAGGAAATTGCTGGATTTTCCAATTATTTGCGCTGGACATATCACTAAACATTATCATTTTTTTTTATTTATCCAGATACCAGCTATTCGGCGTATCATCCAGCCCTCCACGGAGTCGGTGAGGACTCATTCGTCCGGAGAAAGCAGAGAAGAAATCGCACAACATTTACCCTCCAACAGCTAGAAGAACTTGAATCAGCATTTGCTCAGACCCACTATCCCGATGTTTTCACACGTGAAGACCTGGCGATGAAGATAAACCTGACAGAGGCGAGAGTCCAGGTGAGGGATCATCCTAACTGCGTGCAATTCTCTCTCACGTGTTTAACCTGAAAAAGTGACGTAATCTGTACCATGAGCCGGTAATCTCAGGGATTACAGTTCTCAGTTGTATAATTAATTCTCATTTAACTTCAGAAAATGGTAATACCAAAAATGCATATTAAAAATATAAATACCATTGCCCAAAGCTGTTATGGCCGTCAGGATATTCGTATTCCTATCTCACTGATTGTCTTTCACCTGTGGCTAGGGAACAATACCAATGAAAAAAAAAATAAACGGGAGAAGTAAAAAGCGAGGGAGAACTCGAGTGAACTACCAGGAAAAGAGGGGCTTCCTCGAGTATGACGCAATTACGGCGCAGACTCATTGTTTCATTACGAAGAAACAAAGGGAATCTGGAATAATGAACAAATAGGAGCGTTTATGTAGTACCTCCTCCACTTTACCATCATTCCATCTCTGTCTATCATCCTTTTCTCTCATTTGTCTACCTTATATACACTTCAATCATAAGTGGAAGGATTGTCGAGAGGGCACGTTCAAGGGTGACGATCCCATATCACATTTTACTGCAATCAGAATCAGGCAATTCTACAAACTGTCGCGGAAGAATTTTCTGTCATCGAGTTATTGATTGTAATTTATCAGAATAATGGGCATTATTGAGGAAGGCTCATAATTAGGAACTATTTAAATAACTGTTCAGACTTTAATTGAGTTTTGTGGATGAATTAATTGATCAATTCATCTGTTTTTATAATGATAAAGACGGAATTTAAATAATTGTGGGACGAGTGTGTTCATTTGATTTCTCAGCTTGAGGCTAAGTTCATCCTGTTCTAAAATGAGAAACATCGAGACTATCGATATCTCGAAAGTCTGTCACACTCATTCCTCATTGGTTGAGTCATCTGAGGCGGTTAATTTGAAGAACTTATTTAGTGATAAACTTTTCAATCATGATTTTATGATTTTTATGATAATTACAGGGCGCGTTCGGTCTCGTATTGATAAAAATGGAATGTCGTTAATTTTCAAGTTGAAGATAGATGGAGGATACTCAAGGGGAATCCCCGAGCGGCAGGCAATGCGGCTTTGTTCCTGGCTATTACGCGCCGGGAAAACCCTTAGAATATTATTATGCCTCCTGGCACCCCACAAGTCGTTCTTTTCCCACTTTAACTCCCGTCCATATCGCAGAGCATCCGCCCGTGCATTTATTATATTAAAAAACAGTCCCACCATTTTGCGACGAACATTACAAAAACCTCTTTGACGCGGAAAAATTCAAAATGATATCGTAAATATTGTTATTTGCCTTTCGTCTTCTTGATGCTCGCGGTAGAGGCCGCGATTAAATCCTATCCCTGGCATTATGTCAAGTTAGTCTCATTAGTGCGACTCGAGACACACTTTTCGTGCGGGGAAAAAAGCAGAAGTGATAAAAAAAAAAGCACTCGGGGCTGGTGCTGGTCGGTTGTGTTGGCTCGTTGAACATGCGCCACACCCGTTACATCGTGTATGTCCCTTTTTTCTCACTTGACACTCGGTCGCACCTCTCACTTGTTAGTGACAAGCCCAGTATCCAATTATCACATCAAAACCCTTTCTTTCAGTCGTAAAAAGACATTTGAGACTTGATCATTACTTCCATGAAAGTTCGGTGTTCAACCGGTAGATTTTTAGGATTAATTTTGTTCTATAATTTATTTATTATTTTCATTCTTCCAAAGTGCTCTGAAGTGATTTTACGGGATAATAATATCGATCTCTTTCTCCTGCTAGTTTAATACCTTTTGTTTATCATCTGATTTTAATAAATAAATTCTTGTATTCATCAATGGATTCATAAATAATGATTGACTTTCAGGTATGGTTTCAAAATCGTCGAGCGAAATGGCGTAAAAGCGAGCGGTTGAAAGAAGAGCAAAGAAAACGTGACGGTAGTAGCGGACCATCGGGTACCCTAGAAGGTTTGCCGCCATCATCATCGAGCGGTCCCTCTCCGACGAATCACCACGACACAGAGGTGGGTAGTGCCGAGGGTGAGGACAACGGTCAAGAAGTGGGCACTGGGTCAAGAAGTCCGAGTACAACATCAGCCTCAGTGAGTCCCCGTCCACAGCAGTCCCAGAGTCAACCATCAATCGGTGGTACAGGGACGCCGTCGCCAACGCCTCCGAGGGCGCCACTGCCTGTCAGCACAGCTGGTGGTAGTCTGATTCCGCCCACTGAGAGGTTAGCAACACTATTGCACCCTATTTATCCCCGTCGTTCTACAACGAAAAATGAAAATGAGAGTTCCTTGTCCTTTACATTTAAATCGCCACTAACCACAGAGGGGGGTACCATAGAATGCTTCCTCCGTAAACGCTAGATATCACCCAGTTGGTGGTCCCAAGGATCCGAGGACCGCCAACTCAAGTGTACATTGCTTTCAAGTCCACTACGTATTTACGTCTTCAGGAAATATCACGGCATTTACAAACCAACCAGCCCCAGCTGAGAAACGCTTGGCTCGCCTCTGTCCGACGAATGAAACGAGCAATTCCGGATGCTCGACACACACCATTTAACAGACCTCTTTCATTCCATTTCACTTGAACCCCTTTTTTTGTTTTCTCTCTCTCCTGATCAAGTCAGCGATATCTGGTGGGGATTGTATCATATCCCAATGATCCTTATCACTGAATCGATGGGATTCCCCCATTTCTTCACTTACTCTGATTCACTAATAATTTATAATGTGTACCCTTTGTCTCAAAACGAAAGCTAACAAAAGTATAATGGTTGGAAGGTTTCACTCAGGGGTAGAAGGAATGAATTTGAAAAAGTAAAAGTTTGAAAAGAATGAGGAAGGAGATGGGTAAGGGTGGGATGGCTGCCGGGACGTACTCCTTACTCGGTCGTCTCCACCAGTTTGTAATTTATTTAAAACCGCTCACCGTAAATATATCCTCATAAGTTATTCAGGATTTCTCCTGGAAGTCTTGCTTGAGGCACATGGTGGGGAAAGTAGTAAGACGGAGAAGGGGTTCAAGGGGTTCATCCTCCCTTGAATTGAGGAGCTCGGGGCTTCTCGGAGTCTGGGCTGGGTGCTACACATGGGTACCTCCTTGAAAAATGTTCCATTTCAATGTCTGAGTACATCCTTCCGAGGATAGTCTCTCTTCCTGTTGAAATTTCCTTTATTCCCATTTGATTTTACGAGAGGTCAAATCGAATGGGTGATGACCGTTCACTGAGCTCCGTCTACCTAGAGGCTACTAGGTTCACGTTGATAATCAATTCGACTATTTGTCAATTTGACAGTTTGACAATCACCTGGAAATCAAGTGGTGGTGTGCAAACGTTTGGAAATAGCGATATCAGGCGTGAGCTAAGCAGTATCGTAATCGGATCCAGTGCCCCTTGGGGTAACACACCAATACATATATTTCTATCTCATGTGAATACTATATACGTATATATCTTACAACCATGTGGCTTGTAAACCCGCTTGGCTGATAGTTTCGTGCATCTAATTGCCGTTAATTATCGCACTTACTCGGATACTCGGGTTTATCTCCGCCCTCTTGAGGCTTTCCCACCCTTTTCCACCCCATCATCACGAAATTCCATCCAGAAGTTGGTTCAATCCTGATTGCCAATCCTCCGCTCACACAGCTTCTCCACATCGCTAAGCAAAGAGCATTAATCAAACAATATTCGAGATTAATATTGGTCGTAATGAGAGGCTCAAACCCGCCCTTTATGGTGGTGTACCTTGAGGATTCAACAAAACCAATTGATGAATTAATTAATCAATGTAGATCGGTATTAACGGAATTAATGGTTGATCATTGATGTTGCAGCATGACAGGCACCGGTTTCAGACCAGTCGAGCCACCGACTACGCTGTTCTTCTCACCCCATTTGGCAGCCCAATTCTCACCACCTCTATTTAGCAACAAAATCATCGGCTCAACGTCAACATCTCTGACATCAGCGAGCCCAAGTCTCTGGACAACGAGTGATCATCGAGCTAGTAGTCTTCAGGACATGCTGTCATGGGCACCAGCTGGTTGGCCGGGTTCACTCTGTGGATGCTGCAAACCTGGAAGTGGTGATCTCCATAGGACAAGCAGTCTTGCTGAATTGAGACGAAAGGCACAAGAGCATTCAACAGCAACTGCCCTCCTTGGAGGTCTAGCTGCTTTTCCCGGTGGTCTACCACTGCCCCTGCATTTACCACTTCTTCCACCATTACTTGGCCTCTCGAGACGGCCCGAACATCATCATCTGCCAAGCGTTGTTCACCAAATTCAACCCAGTACCAAAGAGGATCCGTAAATAATTCAAATGCTTTCACTGTGATGTGAATTCGCCTCTTACTCGTTATCATGAAATATTTGTAGAGGCTGTAGGTCGAGCGGACTAACACGTGGACATTATTGTTCTTCTTTTTCTTTTTTGTTTTTCATAGAATTTTGACTGTCAGGATTGTCAATTCGTTGTGGAATTTTATGGCGCGTCGACACTACCTATTCAATGTTTTGGTTAGAGAAAAAACGTTCAAGTACTTCCTTGTTTAATCTTATTACAGGATAAGGAAGTTGAGGATTAAATCAGGACCAAATTTTTATGTGTGCCTGATCAATAAGAGAATGTAGGACCATCATGGTTTTTGTAGACAATGAGGAAAATGTGATTGAAAGAACAAGGACGTCGTAGAGAATATCCCAATTTAGCGTTGATGTGGTGACACGGGGTTGAGATAAATCGAACGTCGTAAACGAAGAGTTTAGGGGATCTGTGAAAATTAGTTGCCACATTTTACCAGAAATCATGAATTCAAGAAAATTGTATTATAATTTTGTCTGATAAACGTCACTATATTGGCGAGTGTAAACAATAAAGATTCACAGAAACTGAAAATCATAAGATTATAAATAATGCACCTAGATGATATTGTAGCTCTACGTAATAGTAGTTGTATTAAATAAATTTGTTCTCGTGATAAGTGTCTCTCGGATTTATTAACCTTTTAACAACGCCGGGTGAGAGCGAAAGTGAATCGGAAAGTTGTCTGGTGTTTTGTTCTTCAAGTTTTGAGACTATCGGAATTGGAGTCGAGTGTTGGATTTCTGTTTTGTGAAAGGTGAATTCTCGGGGGAATTACTCTGAAGGAATTTCCGATTCAAATTCCATTCCGAAGTGATTGAGAATTATCCAAGATCTTCAATCATTTAAAATTTTTAATCTGTCTTTTTTCAATCGCTTTAATCATCCCAAAAAACTTCTTTCTGGGCCTTATGCAGTCATGCTTTGCAATAATTATGATTTATTTTTAAATCTGACCTCAATTCCAAATTATTTCTTACATCGAGTCCTGATTTCTTGTTTCAAATTCTGTCGCGTGCCATCGAGATGTAAAGAATAAGAAATCACTCTAGAAAAGATAGACCCAAAAGCGAAGAAGGACCAGAAAAAAAATCTAGACAAAAAAAAGTTGAAATAAAAGTAAAACATTGTAAAGGGAATAAGGGAAACCGGAAGAAGGTCGGGTGAGGGGTTTTGTTGGCAATCAATGCTTTCTCTGAAGAAAGAACTTAGCTCCCCTCTCCGTTCCAACCCCTAAAAAAAGAGAGTAAGAAAAAATTGGCAAAAAGAAAAAAAACACAGAACCGGAGGTCTTGCTGGGAGTAGGTTTGAGTGGTACAGCAAGAAGGGGTTGGCCCATCTTCTCGTCCAATCAGAGGAGAGACGCCATTGATCGGCACGTGGCTTTCCCTAGTTTCTGAGTGGGGGTTGAATACCTCTCTCTTGGCAACCCTCTTGAATCCCCTTCGGGGTGGGAGAGAATCGCATTTTAGGAGGTACCGGGTGGAGAAGGGTGAAGAAGGGTGAAGAACGGTGAAGAAGGGTGAAGAAGGGTGAAGAAGGGGGAAGGGAGGAGAATTGGTGGGTGGGAAAGAGGAGAAAAGGGGAGGAAGGGGCAGGAAGGGGTGGAAAGGAAGGAAGGGGAGGCCAGGAGCGTTCTGCACACTCCGTTACACTTACTGGTAAACCGTATTAATCAACGACATCATGGTTTATCCCCCGTGCCACCTCGCCAGCTTTACTCCTACCCTCCATCCCCCTACCCTACCTCTGTCTGTCTTACAACCTTACCAGCTCCTCTGCTTCTTCCTGTTTCATCCCTCTCCTTCCACCTCACCTTGAAGTGTTTCAGTTTATAGAGAGATTCTAGATGGGACGTAACCAGGCGCCAGGCCACTTTGCTAGAGACCATCGACTTTTAAACATGTACTTCGATATGCTTCACATTACTACTCAATCTTTTCGTTCTCCACTTGCAATTCAATTGTACCAGAAATTATCATTCCTCAAACATTTAACTCTTCATTGACTTGTAACTCGTAATATATTTGCGTATGTCTGAAACAATTTATCGGCGAATCGCTGATGTCTTGAATCTGGAAATTGTCGGCTGTCGGATTAAGGGTTTTGGAAACGAAATGTTTTTTAATAATTATAATGATTATTATTCGTTATGAGGGGGATTAAATGAATGGAAAGAGAATCCCGGGGTAGAATTAATTGGTATTTAAAAATTGCTCCATCTTTTAACAAGCATAAATAGATAAATGAAATATTAGTGACTTGACAAATAATCGAACGGAATTTTCTAAAAAGTTAAAGAACAATCGGTAGCTAATTCAGATAATTTCGTGAATCTCTTTTCACAAAACAATTGGCTAAAATTCGGTTTAATTAATTTCAATTAATTTCAGTAACTTTCAAATAAATTTCAATTAACTTCAATAACTTCAAATAAATTTCAATTAACTTCAATAACTTCAAATAAATTTCAATTAATCTCAATAACTTCCAAATAAATTTCAATTAATTCCGATGAATGAATTTCAGAACGAATTTTCTCTGCGAGATAAAAATATAATTAAGATGAGAGGAGAGGAAAAAATGTTTTTTTAATGAAGATTCCGCTAATGAATTGAGACCTATTGAGTGTAGCAGCATGAGACGACCCGAATGAATTGATTGAGAGGACCAGTCGAAGAGTAAAATACCCAAAAGAGGGGATGAAAATGGAGAATAGACGGTTGACGTAGTGGCAAAGTCGATGCCAGCAGACAGTGATTAATACGAAAACGTCGTCTCGCAGTCGTTTCGTCTTCTATCCTCACCACCTCCTTTTAACTTGACTCAATCTTTCTTGACTCCCTCTTGTATCAGACTCCACCCACTCTACAGTGGTAACCCACAATCGTCTCCTGTCCCTCCATTCTCCCTCACTTCATCCCCTTTTCTTCGTTCATATCCTTTTTGCACTATAACCGTAAAAGGTTTTACGAAATTCATTGTCAGACAATTTGCATGTCAAAGCACTGAGGGTGGAGAGGGTGGAGTAAAGGGTGAACGTGTGGAAATACGTTTCCTTATTCTTCCTCAGTCATGTCTGACGCAGTCGCCTCTTCCGGTCGCCAGTTCTGATTGAATTAACGACAAAGTAACGAGCACTTTGCGGCTCTCCAAAGAAAGAGAAATCATTATTATATTTTTTTTTCTATTCTTGAATAATATTCACTTGAATTATTGTTAACGCTAATGGAATGGTTTTTGGTGGGAATTTCTTTTGGAGAGATGTGGGAATATTGCCGCTGTCCCGGTGGAGTGTTGGAGGGATTGGAGTGAATTTATCGTCTGTCTGCTGGAGCTAAGGGGATCAGGACCGCAATGATTTTCAATTATCAGATCCACTTTTCCACTCTAAAGGTATAGTAGAGCTGCGCTGGGCTTTTTAGAATTTATCTGAGTGTCTAAAAATAAATTATATACTCTCAGTACTCGGAAAAAATCGGTAATTACTGGAGATAAGAAATGTTATTCATTCCTCGACGGCTCCAAAATATCAATCCAAGAACTGATGCCAACCTGAATGATCCGGTCATAATGGCGTAATTTTAAATCCCATTGAATAATTAATCTAGTTTGATCAATGTTATATCGAGACGAAGATGAATCTTTCATTCATGCTCTGTATAACAGAACGATTCAGCGTTAAATATTAAATTCCAATTATTTTTGTTAATAAAAAATTGTCGAAAATCAAAAAATTGTACTGGCAGTATAAAAAAATATTGCCGAAGAGTTGGAGCTATAGCTTTTCACCGAATATATCAAGAGAGGTATATTTGTCCGAGAATAAATTTAGTGATTTATTTGATGTTTGCTCTCGCTCTCGAGTTATCGTGCACGAGCATTTTTCCAAACTCACTCATCCGCAATTTTCAACTACGCGAAAAAAAAAAAAATCCTTCATCCATCATTTTTATTTTACCTGAATGCTATTTTTTGCAAAGTATGTACCAATTCAATACGGTTGGAGCACTGCCGAGCGGTCGCCAATTATTCAGCAAATGTTATAATTGGTGCATTCCATTACGCTTAATGGATCGCACTTAGCGGCTAGCGGTGTGATTGGGTGGTGCAAAGAGGAATGGGATAGAGAAACAGAGGGGGTGGAAACGAGAGGGTTCAGGTGGAGAGCCTCTGGCAAAGCGCTGAACCAATCTCGATAATACTGCACCCCGTGGACGACGGATTCACGAGCAAGGGAGTATATACACCACTGGGATTAATTGAAATTCATACTATTCTATATTTTCTGTTGTTTGAGCAACCTCTATAAAAATTATATCTACCACTGAACCACAGAAACATTATAAATTATTTTATTAAAGTATTTGACTTCCCCCGTCACTCCTTCCATTACCTTCATTTTTTGTTTCTCATTTTTTAATGATTAATAATTTTAATCATTTTTTCCAACACATGCCATTTATTCTGCCTTCATTTTGTATTCCCAGAATTAATATTTTATATTTTTCGAGCTAATAGCCTCGGGAAAGGATATATTTATATTATAATATTTTGACTGGTAATATTATTGATGAGATTTCAATCCAGAGTAGTTAAAAAATCGATAAATATGTTGATTCAAGAAGTTAATTATTAAACCCAATTATGTGGTAATTTAAGAAAAATGCATTGACCGGTGTCTCAGGTGGGTTTCATGCGAACCTCTTCAATCAACAATTCCATTAGATCGAGGGGGTTGTACCCGAATGGTTGATGAACGCGTGCCACCCGTACAATATTCCCATTCTCACTCCGGTGTATTATGGGGTGTGCACGGCGTGTGGCAATGCTGTCACCCAACACTGCTGCCACGCGACGCCTACGTTCCTCGTGGGGTTTCACATCTCCATGTCTATATTGTTTCGTCGACACACGCTACGATCACACAGTCCACTGAATGTTTTTACTCAAGAGCCCTCCCACAGCTCAGAGGTAACAGGCCGAGACAATGAGAAAATCGGTTGCCTCCATTAATTTGGAATAATCCTGCCATTGACCAATCAATAAACACCATTAAACATCTTCCCCTCGTCCGCTATTCATTACATATCACAACTTATGGACTCATTGTTTTTATGTTTTCCTAATGGTCCTCGTGATTTATCGGCTGGAATTAAGACCGGATGTCCAGCCCAGGAGTCAAGTAACGGCGCCCTTCCCGGAGTCGGTGACAGCAGTCTCTTTGTTCGATTATCTCGAGTGATATCGAAGATCGCACGTGTCATCTATCGATCTCCGGTATAAATCACCGATTTTATAATAGCCTGGCATCAGGTCGTAATGGGCGAGTGACTGAGGCGTCAGACTGGCGTGCGGAAGATCGTGAGTTCGATTCCCGCTGGTGTCATTTTCGCGTGGAATTTTAAATTCCTTGGGTTCATTGTGCCTGATCTGAGGTTTGCACCTTAAGGTGAGGGTTTTCCTTGGTAGAGATGAGTGGGTCCTGATCCTGATTTTTGGATCAGTTCTTTAATGATTGCTTGTCTGATGATCCGAATGATCCGAATTGTCTGATCAGTGACTGATAAAATCTTCCGATTCAGGGATATCTGATCCGCACCTTATCAGGAACCTGATCCTGTCAGGCTTACTCCAAGTAATATACCTGATTTCAAGTACCCTGTAGCAAACCTGACTGAACAGGATTAAGCCTAAAGGCTCCAAAGCCAATATAGATCCTGATCAGCTGAGTAGACTACCAACTCGGGAAGCAGTCCCTCTGAAATATTCCTCAGAACGAATGATTAATTTGTCTTGGAATGATTTTATCATTCGGACTGCTGATGGCCTATCACGAGTACCAGAGCATTATCATCACAATGGCGGATATTTGGCAGCTTCTGTCGGTGAAGAGGGGGCGGTCCGCCAGTAAATAGCCATGGCCATCCACTTCTCGATTCCCTCCTTAACCATTAAACCAGGGGATATATCAACCCCGCCGATTAGAATTTCCCAGAACTACAATTACCGCGCGCGTACTTTATGGTGTATCATGAAAGAAAAAAAATCATGGAATTGTTTTTAAACAAAAAAATGAAAAATTTGTTTCGGTTAAAAAAAAATTTCTAGTTTTCACTTTTCCCATTAAAACAACAAACATCATGAAATCGTCATGTTAAGATGAATAACCAAATACTAAAAAGATACACTAACTATTAAATTTCAATTAAATCGAATTGAATTAAATATATATTATCTATTATATCCTGATATTTAATTAATTAAAAAAATGTATAATTACATTAAATGACGCCTTACCAAAATAAACGAGTGACACAAAATGTTCCGTGATTGTTTTCTATTTTCCAGAATAGTAGATCTGTGAAATGTCAAAGACATGCACCATCCATATTGGTGTCTCTTTGGTAAAAATGTGAAGAAAAAAGAAAACAAACAAGAGTGAAGGTTTGGCTTAGTAAAAGACCCAGAGTCGCTACATCCGCAAGGCTATTATAACCGCTCGAGCGAATCTCTATTAAAACGTGTTTACACTGGCTTAGGGGTTGACTCAAGCCCCCCCTCATCCCCCCCACCCTCTCAAGCATCAACGAGACTTGCGTCGTTGGTAACTGTTTTACTAGTAGTAGTAACCACTATGTAACAGACTTAGGTAGTGGAGTTTCATTCTGATGTAAGTGTAAGTGCATGTGCACAGCTACTCACCCCTCCATATACATAGCGGAGTAATGCCTATCTAATTGTCGCTTGTATGAATAGTAAATCCGAAGCACTCGAGGCTATGAGCCAGATCCGGGCTGACACAGGGGTAGAGCCATACGAGCTAATCTATATTATGATAGCCCGACCTACCCTCGTGTTGAGTAACTGAAGATAGGGGGTAGGGGCCGAGCCAATGACGATTTTCCATACGTTATTTATCCCATCAGGTGATATTTGCAGGTGTAAAGAATGCGGGATTAATACCCCCTCCCAAATTTGAAAATACAAGAGCTATAAGTAGTTCGGTACACATTAAATCCGATATTAAATTCCAGCTACTGATAAATGCATCATCACTTATTGTATAATTGATCTACAGACATCTTGACATTATCCCCACTTTCATATTGATTCTCAACTTCACTTAATTAATAAACCCCATCTTAATTCCTTCATTCCATCAATTATAAATCAGCCCCTTTCAATCTGCATGATACCTAGAAGTCCTAACCACAAAATTATTACAATATCGCCATGTGATGCGACAGAAATATCGATAAGACGATTTATTATGCGAAATGTAGATTAATTATACGTCTATATCATTATTATGATATATTGATATTCGCTAATGCACTTACTCGAGACAATTCGTCATAATTCGGACATCTTCGACAGGATGACGTACCGTGGAACGAGAGCGGCTGCAGCTATCAAGACGTAACCCCAAAATCATACCTGTGAATAGATTCAATATCGATATATAGGTTGATACCAAGTGTTTGGTTTGTAAAATCCAATTCCTTTACCAAATGCCACAATATTTTCCCTACGGTACGTCAAAAATAAACTCCTCATCATCCCCACCAGCCTCTTCATACCTTTAACCTCGAAATCTTTTCATCCAGAGAATCGAGCACAAAAGCTCACCTTTTTAAGGTTCAATTCAACTTGTCAGCTTCCATACTGAGTAATCATCAAGCATGAAGGTGGTTTCACTCACCAGGAGTAGAAAGAGCTGAGGCTGAAGAGCATCAAGAGCATCACCATGCAAGATGGCGGAGGACGCGGTGGAAAGCCCGCGCAACAGAAATATAGGGTCTCCTACTTTCTCCCTGAATAATTAAAGCTCTCATTAGGGCGACAAAAGCACCCTGATGGATAGCTGCTTGGCCCGAGACTGAATGTCGTTGAAGCCACCCCCCCACGCCCCCTGCTCTCATCCACTCAAAAACCCAAACACAGTCTTCAGCATCTCGTCTCGTTAACATTCTTTATTTCTTTTTAATTTCCCGCTTGACTACTGCGTCCGGATATGTATGCACGTCCAGATACTCAAACAAGTGCACCCCCATCTGGACCTTTCATTCATTCTCGTGGCAAGGGGGAGGAATGGAAGAAAGTGTAAAAAAAAAAGGGGGGTTTTGGATTTTTTATTTTTTGGAAAAAAAGAGAAAAACTTGACAAAACAGCTCTGGAGCTTTTGTTTTATTTGAAAACTGTTCTTTCATTTCTTAAAAGGTTTTTCCACTGATGATAATTAGTACAATGCACGACGGCATTAATTATTACGGGGTGTAATTACCAGAGGATAAATCGTCCGAGGGGGGGATGGGAGGGCACCAAGTGGCCGGCCATTACCGTTATTGCTGCAACAACCTACCAAACAACAGCGATAAATATGGCTGGATCTACGAATGGTTCGGTGGGGGGGTCATTATTTTTGGGGGTGTGAGACTGATAAGGGAAATTTCGGAGGGATTAATGGGTTTAAATTAATTGGATCCTGCGGTTATGAATCCTGCGGTTATGATCGGGGCTGCAGTGGAAAAAACTTTCTTGGAAAGTTTGGTATCGAAATGTTTCATCCGCTAATCACTTATTTCGGGGAATCCCGAAAAAATTCCCGGGAAAAAATCGGAAACGGACTGAGAAATAAACGGTTTCCATTTTTTTTTTATTAGCAGAGACTAAATTACTTAACTTCATATATAAAAAAAATAAAAGAAAAAAGGAACAAAAAAAACATGTACCCATTCACGAGTAATTAATTGATAAAATAATTAATATTAAGTAATTAATTACGTGAGACATACGTGCGGTGTAATCAGGCATTTATGTGACAATCCTGGAGGAATCTTTTATAAATAATAAAAGTGCGTTTTATTTGGGAAATGATTTAAGGAGGAAATGATAATTAGGATGGAGTAATGAATTTTTCTCCTGCTGCGATTGACCCCTGGGGTCACACACCCAGGGGCAAAGACTGGTGATAAGAATGGAAGCTTTCAGTTTCCCTCACTCTTTTCCCAGCTGCCTAGATAGAGTCAATCAACAACGACCTAGAGAGTTCAGTGATAGCTTTGTTTCGTGCGTCAAACGGTCCACACATTCCAGATCTCAAATAATAATTCATTCATAACGAGGCAATCATTAATCAATTATTCCAGAAGTATTTACCTGTGAGTATTCTCTTTCGATACATCTTGAATTCAATTTTGGAATTCAATTTTTAATTGAATTACATATTACAATATCACTAGTTGAAAAAAATGGGAATTAAAGGTTTTAGGAATATCATTTAATTATGAAATAAAATAAACAAACGTTGACAAAAGGAAGAGGATGAAACATTTTTTTTATTGATTGAATTAAAATAGAGAAGTAATGGAAATCCAAAACCCCGAAAAGGGAGAAATGAAAAAAACAATCGCTTAATTAAATTGGATAATTGAGTGCGTAAAATTGGAGGGAAATATAATAAATTTAAATTAAATATATAATAAAAGAGATTTTCAATTAATTTTCAATTAATTCGCGGACTGAATAGATTTTTCAATTAAAAAATTCCGGAATTCTCTGCCTTTCGTACAGTCGGTAAATAAAATTCCAATGCGATTCAAATAAAAGAGTGGAAATATTCCGTATTGTATCGTAATGATTCCGATGCTTGAGGATATTATTAAAATAATTGAATCCAAGGGAAAAATCGTGACGACAATGCGAAAAATATCGTGTAAATGAGATACACGCGGGAAAATATAAAACCGCAAAGCCGCAAGAGTCGATAATTCAAGATTTCCCAGTAACCACAAACCGGTAATAATGCTGACCTTCGGCGTCTTACTAATAATGAAAAACAAGAATATGTCGAACATAGTGGAATGAAGTACTTCCGTATTCCAGTTACTGAGTCACTTCTATGAGATTAACTCGAGGCCGGGAAAACAGGTCGTAATTCCTTTTTCCCTTTTATTTTTCCTGGTTCAACGATCTCCTTACGTCCCCCATATCCCCAACTATGCGCAAACCACTTTTTCAAATAACGCGCTTCCGACTGAAATAAAATTTCAAAATCACTAATTACTATTTATACAATTAACAAATTGTCTCTTCACGGAAAATTGACGAAAAATCCACAATTACAGATTCTATTAGAAAAAATCCCTTCAATTTTATTTATAACAAATTATAACAATTGCAATATATCTCTGCAAATTTCGTATTTTTATATTGCAAATATAAATATTGAATTAAATTCAATAAATTTCTCTTGGTGTTGCAAATTTTTTTTTTCGTTTTTCAACACTAGCCGTTGACTAGTGAATATTCTCGTGCTACGTTAATTAAATAAATGAGTTTGATATTGTTAATAGTTAATATTGAAGTAATTTATTTTCTCAGGAGGGAAATTATCGGTATGTGTGATAATAATGGACGTCAGCGTGAATTGACAACTAGTAAAAATGAAGAGGGAAAATGTGATAAGAGGAGTACACACGAGTAGTTTAATTATTAATGTCTGTACGGTAAAGTGTTGTAAATATATAGGTTGGATTGTAGAGAAGTTGGCGCAGTCCTCGTCGTACTTCAACGTGGAAGGATGCCAGGAGAGACTGTCCTCACTCTAATCTATTTACTCACCTTATTAGGTACGTAAAAATCATAATTATAATCCCAAATAATTCCCAAAATAATTGAGAAAATAATTCCCGAAATAATTCCCGAAATAATCACCAATAAATACCCCCAATTATACGACAAGGTCATCCTGTCATTAATTTATGCACCTGTTTGTTTGTTCTTCTTGTTTTCATATTTTTGGAATGAAAATAAATATTCTAAAATAGATTCCACTCATCGTAAATAATATTTCAGTCAAAATCAATATTTTATAAATTAATTCAAACGATTTCTCCACCGGATGCACGCCATCGTAAATATAATGATGCCGTTACGTAAAATAAAATTAATGATTTTGTTTGTTGTTATTTTTTGGTGGATGAATTCTGATTTATGAATTTTATTTCTAGGTTCCACGTGTCAATCAGCCCCAGGTAAATAATAATTAATAGATTCGGTGGGTAAGTGACGGGTTTCCGGTTGGGGTGGAGGGAGATTTCTTGAAATTTCATTCAAACAGCAATTGTAGAGAGGAAAGAAGTAATTCGACGCAATTGTGTCATGAACACGATAAAAATAATAACTTATTATAATTTATTTTGGTATTCGGTGGAAGAAGCAAGTGTTGATCACTTCCTGCGTGATTTAGTCTCTGGTAATAACAATTTATCACCTCATGAGGTAATAAAAATACCATCAACAATTTTTTAAAACAATCATAATCGCTTTAATCCGCAACAATTATTACCGAAAAAATAAATGACATAACGAAATTTTTATTGAAATTATTTTGACGATTAGGATAATTTTATCGAAATATTAATTTTCGATATTTAATTTAAATAAAAGAGAATAAAAAGACTTGAACTAACAGTAACAATTAATTTATTAACTGTTAAAAAAACACTAAACTATTAAAATTATTGAAAACAAGTCTATTGACTTCAATTATTTATCAAAAATAAAACAA
>NW_011887770.1:41513-100659 GCF_000806365.1 Fopius arisanus | reverse complement strand
GGATCAGCATCGACCTCCGCAACTCATCAGGCAGCTATGAAGATTCTCCGTCAAGATGAGACTGGTGACGAAATGGAGCGATATCTGTGGGCGCTTTCGATGTCCCCAGTGCCACATCCGGACATTATCAAAGATATTCTGAAGCGTTCGGAGGAGACACTGCAAAATGAACGCGTGTCAGAGACACTAGCGCTGACAGCAGCTGCCATGGCGAGACAGTTGGATACTGCGTCGATAAAGGAAAAGGTCCGGATCAGTCTGGAATTGGGACTGGACACGTGCACCGGTGATGATTGCCGACTCAAATTCCTCCGGGCCCTGAGGAATCTACGGAGTAAAGCATCTCTACCAGTTCTGATGTCTTACGCGATCAATGGGACACGATCCACTAGTGTAGCAGCTTGGCGGGCCCTAGCAGCTCTCGACAACAAATACATCACAGATGATGTGAAGATTGCAGCCAAACGTACCTTCTTCCAAATTGGAGGGCCTAAGAGGGACAGCAGTGCCAGAACTCTAGCTGCTGACATTGTTCTCGAAGGCGAGCCAACAGTTGATGAACTCAGGGGATTCCTCGAGTACCTCACAACGACCGATTCCATGTATGAGGTGCAGAGGTACCTCAGTCAGAGGCTAGAACAGATCGCTGAGAAGAACTCAATGTTTCGGGAGAGACTCAATAGCGCCATTGAAGCTGAAGCGAAAAGAGTGAGGAATTACAATGTCCTGGCACATCGTGGAATGAGCACTGCATTCACCAGACCCTTTCTCACTTCGTCCGCAAGTAATGGATCGCTAGTGACCGTCCAGGAGGTCAACTCTGGGCTGTTGAAGCGAGGAATTGTCGATGTTGTTATGCAGACTGGTCCCCATGAGGAAGCCCTCTTCTCTCTTGGTCTATTCGCTGGTGGTCTCGGCAGTTTCATGTCATCGAACTCTCAGGAGGAATCTGAGGAGGAAGTGGCCACTGCGGGAATGGAGATTGGAATTCTTGGGGTCGGGGTCAGACCCTTTGTCTTCTTCTCCGGACAGGGTGAGCTCATGGGACACGTGTGGTCGGGAACCGCCTCCGAGAGGACTCCTGCATTCCAGACAATTGCCAATCTCCATCGGCACAGGGAATCGGTGCAATTGGCTGTTGGTTTCATCGCTGAGATCGATGTCGAAGGGGCTGTGAGTTTTGATCTTGCTGGACAGATTCAGCTCTCCCTGTGGTCCAGAAATGCCCAATCCCTCGTGGAAATGGCAGCTGGGGTCGCTGTCAAGGGTGACGTCAGGATAAAATCGGATTTTGTCCTGAGTAATTCAGAGTTCGCTCTCATATTGGAACCTAAACTCAAATTATCGACGGACGTTGACTTCTCGGGACCCGTCAGTCTCTGTATGAAACTGACGCAACCCGATATCTCCACTATTCATCAGATTTATAAAATCGAGAGGATACCAGGCAGCAAGCACCGACTCAGGAAGACGCGGCGAGTTATCGTTCCAACACCAGCTAGATCCTATTTGCTCAACAGGAAGAATAACGAGATGTGCTCAAAGGTGTTTAGTTAGTGATTTGTATCAGCTGCAGTGACTCAATCAATTCATCATCAGAACTATTTTTTTCCAATTGTTTTCAATTATTCCGTGCTCACACCAGGGAATAGCGAACGACTTTGTGATCCAGTGTATTTGATTTTCTCATGCTCACCCCAGTGATGACTCCATTTACTCATCTTCAGTTAATCATTAAATCTAGCTTTAAGTCTGTGAAAATATTTTTAACGCACTTGTTTAGCTGTTTTACAATAATGCGTGCACTGTTAAAAAATTACGCTTGAAATTTCAGGTAAAATACACACAATTTCAATTTCAGTTTGAATTTTCAATAATTATTTAACAGTGTATGCAACAACTGAAGATGTGAGTGATATTCCGAGTGAATGAGTGAGTGATCCATGTTTTTCATTCTGTTCGATAAATGCCATATTTTATTAATAACAAAATGATATGAAATGAATAAATGAAACAATAGAATGACAAATAAATTATGTGTTATCGGCAGCCGCATTCGACGACGACCATATCCTCGTATCCGTACTGATAAGTAAGGGTGCCACTGGCATCTAAATAAAGAAGACTTGTGGGTGCAAGTCGTGTTGGCACACAGCAGACTCTCCCAATAGTATTTTTGCCAGGATCCGAGCCCTGTAGTGCACCATGCAGCAGCGACTGGACAATGGCGTGTTTAGTCGGACTCAAATGATCAGGAAAAGGAAAGAAACACCTGCCCATGCACTGATAGGCATCATAACCCGGTGGTGCGACAATCCACTCGTCATAATTTATCGCTGAGAAGTCAACGTAAAGTGGTCGCTTTCTGCACGGATTCTTCTTCCGTCGACGTGCGTCTGCTGCAGCTGCTGAATTATCATCACTGCCGTCATCCTCTGCGGATCGGGGAGTGCGTTTTTTCGGTTTTGTATAACTCAGGAGGAGAATAGCGCCCTCTCCGCCAGATCTCACACGCCCTCTGACTAGGAATTTCAGGGAATCCCCCTTTCGATTTCTGACGGCTGATGTCACGTCGAATGCGCGCCACGTTTCATCTCGCCTGGATGGCCTCTTGTCCTCTGGTTGGATTAGGTAGTCCAGGGATTCTACCCGGAGGATCATACCTGCGGTACCCAGGAGTTCAGCGGTTTCGAGGTACTCCGATGGATTTTTCGGTGGCAACTGAAACTCCAGGACTCGACCACCACCGATGTGGTCTATTGGACCGGAAATGTGACGGGGAGATAGTGCCCGAACGATGTCCGCTGATGGTCGCCGATGATATAGCTCCAGCATGTACCTGGATGTCGCACTGCTGTGTCTTTTCTTTGGGAAATTTATGGGCTTCTTCCCGGAGATGTTGAATACCCGTTGAGTGATCCGGGGAATGCTGGGAGATGGCAGGGACAGGTCCAATTGAATTGATGTGCTTGTTTGGACACTCGGAACACTCCACAGAGATGTCCTCCAGAGGCAGAATAAACTCAGGACACCCGTCAGCACGAGCAACCAGTACTGATGCTGATAAAACATTCTGAATCAAATCATTCGTTGAGTGTATTTAACAATTAATTACTGCATTGCAATTTCTTTTATTTCATCTAATTTATGACTATCATTACAAATTTAATAATTTCCAGTTCAGCAATTAAAAGAGAGCAAAAAGATTTATGGAATACAAAAAGCAACCGGAAATACAGCAGATGGTGTTATAGATCGATTCGTCAAAACTTTTGAGTTGAAGCTCATTAAAACTGAAACTATTCAACCTTAAATGAATAATTGAAAGAGACAAAAGTCAACTTTCTGAATTGTCAGTTAATACGAATCATCAATATAAAAATGATAACACAATACGAAATGGGATGAAGCCCCGGATGAACCCGGACACTAATTACCTTTTCAATGTTAATTAAGCCCTTCCTTGATAATTTACCAGATATTCAGAGGACACATCGATTCACGTGGCAGACTGATTCTCCAGAGACTTTCAACGAGAAGTATGTGCTCGCTACCTAAATAGCAACCAATCGAGCCTTCAATTTTTCAGTTATCTATCCAAGAGGTATTCCACTTGAGTGGATTCAAAATACATCAATGATCTTCAAAAGACTCAGTAATACAGATCCCCAGGTCGGTCCATCATCACTAGTCGATAAGTTCTTCTTCCTCCGTGAAGATGCCTTCGTCCTCGTACCCTGGTAAACTGCAGAGATATTTTCAACCCCTGGGGGGAGGTTTTCCACAGAGGGCGACTCATCGATTTCATCACCAGTGGTGACGTCAGTCCTGATATAATTCCAGAAGGGCGGCGTGGAAGGCACCGACGGTGCGGATATCCACGGGTATCCGCATAGCAGAAAAAAAGAGTTAGTGATACAGACGGTTAAATGACGCGAAAAATTATTATTTTTAATCTCAACTCACTCTGACCTGTCGGCCTCAGAATCTTCAATCTTCAATTATTTCTTCTGAAATTAAAGTTCAACGAATCGTTATCGAATTGGAACGTCTCAGGTGATTTTAAGAACGAATTTCATATCAAACTCATCAGTAAGTATTCAATTATATCGATTATACATTTCCGGGGTTTAAATATTTAAGTTCTTTTTCCCGATGATGAATAATTTTGTGAAATAAGGCAGCTCAAGCCAATTTATGGGGTATGAAGTTACGAAGAAATCGATTTTTACTATTGTGAAGAGTTTATCGCGTGAGACGAGTTATATTATTTTTAATAAGTTAGTGGTTATGGATTTTTGGTAATTGTTTACGAAATCAATATCGAATTGAAAATCCATTATTTATTGTGATTTATCGCGAGAATATATATATATATAAACAATACGAGTTATCAATTTTTTATTAATAAAGCCCTATTATTCTTTATTATTATTATTATTATTATTATTATTATTATTATTATTATTATCATTATTACTATTATTATTATTAAAGATCTTCATTTAATTATAATTCATTCAAATCGACATTTATAGTTGAATTCATTGAATTCAATTTGGATAAATCATAGGATTATGAATATCTAATAATAAAATCCTTACTGAATATTAAGTCTTGAAATCATGGCCTCGCGTTTGGAATCGAATAACTTGAATGATTTGATAAAATGTAAAATGCAAATGCAAATCGTAGAAATGTTAGCCCCTAAACATGTAGAGAATGGATAATCCCAGAGTTACCGCATTCAGTGTTCCAGACACACTTGGAGGATCTCCTGCCGTACATTGGTGGTGCTGGTGCCCTGGTGTTAACAGGTGTTGCTGCATATTACGCAACAAAACCCATCCCGGAAACACCACTGATGCCCCTCGACGCCCAGTCGAGGTTACTTCCGGTGAGCGAGCGTAACCTTCGAAGAAACAGTTGCGTGTGCAATAGATGAGAAGATCACTAATTAATAGAATAATATGGTAAATGTAATATAGATCACTTGGATGTTTGTAATCCCTGATGAATATCTTCGTTGTCGAAATTGGATGGCATGGTTAATCCCTCCGAAGATGGAACTCCCAGAATAGATCCAAGTCTCTCACAATTGCTTTATCTTTGACTCCCATTGATGTGGTGATGACACTCTGGAGACGACATCCAAGGGGTGTTGTAAAAATTCATTGTTAGGATCTTCTGTTTATCTCAAGCTTGTCCACTGGCATTCCTCCAAGAGGCAAGACCATCACCAGCCGAGGTCTCTGATGCCTCCCTTCAACTCATCACCTATATTTAAATTCCCCTCCTAGTGTTGGATATACTAATAGATCTTCAAGTCAACCAAGGTGGACGTGCGTGTTAACTTGCTCTTCTGGCAAGAATTTTTCACGCACACACTAATAAATACTCGAAGGTGGGATTAGCGGTAGCCAAATAGCAGAAGCATCAGGTCCCTTCAGTTTTCCACCGGTTGCGCGCCGAGCCAAACGGTCTTCGGACTTTATTTATCATCGGATCTGTGCGTGTGGATGAAAAAACATTATGGTTTCACGCGACACTCATTTTCCAACAATTCTCCATTAATTTCACTTAGTACTTCTCGAGATTTAACGTATTCATTAATTTTTTTGTGCTCTAATTTCGAGATTTTCAAGGTTTCATGGGATTTTTACGCTTTTTCGAGATGAACGGGTGATTCGGCGGTCTGGTAGTGATTTCTGGTGGAGGTGGGGAGTTGTTAATTAATTTTTAGTAATTAATCCTTGTGATCGGGGACGAGATGTCGGGCTGTGGCGGCGCGCAGCCGAACATTCGCCCACCAATCGAGCTGAAGGAGCAGTCGGATACTATCAAGGTGGTTAATTATTAAATAACCATCAGGCAAATTAAAACAAATGGATAAATTATCAACAATCAGTCTTCAGTGCAATTATTCTTTTGCTCCACTGGCAGAAAATCGAAATTAATCACGGATTACAGACTCAACGTGTCACAATTGTCAATTATTCTTTTTCATTCCACTTAACAAGTGGAGATAAATAAGTTTCATTACTCCACTATTCTCTTAACACTCGAATCGATAGACCATGTCCGCTCTCCGGGAGTTATAATTGGGTATTGACGAGTCGTTACATAACAGTCACGAGAGAAAAATGGGATAATGGTGGAATGATGAAATGACTAATACAGATTAAATCATTGGGGATGGAAAAATTCCTTTCCTCTTTTGTCACACAGAATTCGCGGCGGCAAGTGAAAAACTTTTCATAATTACACAGAAACTTTTCGTGGGCTTTCAAATTTTTTCTCTGCTCCTTCCACGACAAATATTCAGAGATTTTTCATTTGTCCAGGGTGCCGAGTACATCCGAGTGTCAAAATTCTACAAAAACAGTCGAGAGGGAAAATTCATAAGCTTCATTCATGAGGACGTGAGAACCCTCTACGATGCCTTCCGGAAAGGAGCCAAAGAATCAAGTGAGTGGATTAATTACCCCCGAATTAACGAAGACTAATAATTCAGACATCATCAGCGCACTGACCCCATCACAGATGATAAATTTCGACATTTTTATTTTATAACTAATTGAAATAATAACTAACAAATAACTGAGGAATGATTTGACTTCTTCTTCTTTTCTATCTTTACCGTTTTTAATTAATGGCTTTAATTGACAATATGTGAAATTTTTAATTATGAAATGTTGTCATAACACTCGACATGAGGGATTCTTAAAAATTTAACAAATCTAGTTCTTTTTTAATAAATTCATCTGAAGAGGAATACCTTGAGCATTCGAAACGCGCAGTTCGGTCTGTCAGTGATCTTCTTTAAATTTTTATAATCAACATCGATAAAGAATTTGACCGAATAAAATGGCCGAAACTCATTAATTAAACAGAATCAAGAATATTCCACACCCACATATACCCAAAATTCACGTTTCAAATTTTCTTCTCCAACTATCGATGGGATTGGTGTAAAAAAATATAATGTTTTTGCGTTCTGTCATTTAACGGCTCCCAACATTTTCTGGTGGTGCGATAATTTCCTGAATTCCCTCTACAATTTTGCGATTCCTTTAAAAAGTTTAGGGAAACCCCCGAAAAATGATAAAACATTAATTCCGGTTACACATGGTTACAACCCACAATTGCGACCGAAAAACTAATTATAAAATATTAAAACAGCCTGAGAAAATTGGACTCCCTTGTTTTTTTAATTTCTAAATTTGAATTATTGTTCCACTGAACGGAATTTGTGAATTTATATCGAGACAGCTGCAGTACGTAACTGAAGAGTTATACTCAATGTTTCTGCATTCCATTAGAGAAATGTTTTATTATAGATTTGAATGGAGTATATTTCGGTGACCATTCCAGATGTGTATCATCATAAAAGATGAATAAATACGATCTCCTGGAGACCTGAATTCTCGAGAATGATTTTAATTGATTTATTGTATTTCTGATGATGTACGATAGACAATGGTCCCTGCCTGGGATGGAGAGACAGCCTGAGCAAGCCGTACCAATGGATGAACTACAACGAGACTCTCCTGAGAGCGAAGAACTTCGGATCGGGCCTGATATCCTGCGGTCTGGCCCTGGGCCCTCAAACACTGATCGGTCTGTACAGTCAAAATTGTCCAGAATGGGTGCTCACCGAACAAGCCTGCTACACCTATTCCTTAGTAGTTGTTCCACTCTACGATACACTCGGACCTGACGCCTGTGCCTACATAATAAATCAGGCTGAAATCAGTCTGGTAATATGTGAAGACGATAAAAAGTGTAATTTACTGTTAGATAAAGCCCCAAGGTGAATTGAGAAATAATCCATATACTGTCAATTGCTACTCGCAGTTTATTCAATCATGTTCATCTTCAGGTGTTTGAGAAAACTCATTGTGGTGAGAGAAACGCGACCGGCGACAAATCAAAGAGCCAAGAACCGAGGAGTTGATCTTCTGAGGTTTGAGGATCTCGAGCGTCTGGGGGCGCAGAGAAATCAACCAGAAATTCCACCAAAACCAACGGATCTCTGCACTGTGTGCTACACATCAGGAACAACGGGGAATCCCAAGGGTGTGATGCTGACGCATCAGAATGTTATGGCGGGAGTTTGTGCGGTTCTTCTGCAATTGGGTGATCACAGGCCATCAGCTAGTGACGTGATGATCAGTTTTTTACCACTTGCCCACATGTTGGAGAGATGCTGTGAGAATGGAATGTACATTGTGGGTGGATCGGTGGGTTTTTACAGTGGTGATATTAAAACACTGCCCGAAGATATGAAGGCATTGAGACCTACGGTGATGCCTGCTGTACCGAGGCTTCTCAATCGTCTCTATGATAAGGTACGATGGAGTTAATTTTTCCACAGCTATTTTATTTCCAAGACAACAACACCTGCCAAAACTCTGGTTGCATTGGAGGCCATTGTCGATGCTGCGCAATTGAATATTTCAGCTGCCAAATCCTGTGAGAGAGATTTAAAATCTTCAACAAATATTTAATCAGTATCTTCAATTAGTAATGTTTATTCATAAATTCGTTCATCATCGATCGATCGCCTTTATCCCTCAATTATAATCGATTAATATATTTTTATTGTTTATTTATATTCGCAGGTGCAGGCTGAGCTTCAAAGTTCATTCCTTAAGCGAATGCTCTTCAATATGGGGATGAGATCCAAGGAATCGGAAATAAAAAAGTGCATCATACGGAACAACAGTTTATGGGACAAATTAGTTTTTAAGAAGATTCAGGAGTCGATGGGTGGAAGAGTCAGGCTGATGGTCGTGGGATCAGCACCACTAGCTGGTAATGTCCTGACATTTACTAGGTGTGCACTAGGATGTCTTGTCGTCGAAGGATATGGACAGACCGAGTGCTGTGCACCCATCACATTGACAATTCAAGTGAGTATCGATTATTTAGCGATTTATGAATATTCCCAAACTAATTCCACGTTCTAGCTATCCCAAAGTGTTTCATTATTTATCAAAATAAATCTCAACTTCTTCTTCCGCAACGTGAACTAAAAAAAACCTGTCCAACGTGACAGCCTCACCTCGAGACTTCGTGGCCTCGAGATTCGTCACGGGCATGTGCTTTTGGTTATTCGAATCGTCTCGTGATTATCGAGTGAATGAACCTACACAAAAAGCCATTCAAATCAGTCCCAACTAGTTTTATTATTCATAAAAACCCCAATCATCACAGAAATTCATCAGCCCGACGCCATATTGAGTATCAATTTTGAATCCATCCGTAACAATTTCATGAATACACTAATTCACCGAATAAAATAGAGAATTCAATGTTTATAAAATTAAAAAAACACTCTGGAGACATGATCTTAAAGGAATAATAAGCAGAAGACGTGTAAAAGAGATAAACAGTATAAATAGACAAGAGAGGGGATGAGAGGAGTTTTATATACCGTGAATACATGACTATTTGATAAATACTCGAATATATAACTCTAACTCTTAGGATTATTCACGCGGTCAATAAACGCTTCCACAAATAAACTGAGCGCTCTTAGGTCTTTCTCTCTTCCCTTTCTCTTCGCACTTATGTTTACTTTTACACTCAGCTGGTCAGCTCAGATGCTGTGGAATATGTCCGGGATTTCGACACATGTCTGGTGCACAATCCGATTTGATCCAACATGAGTTAGATTTTTACGTTGAAATTCCAACCGATGCACAGCTGAATAATTTTTTCTAGGACACACCGTGACTGATCACCCAAATCTTAAAATAAATACCAGTCGCTGATTAATCCAACTTGAGGCTTTTCTATTTTTATTTTAAACCAGCCAATAATATCTGGTTATCTATTCACTCATTATTTATTTGGGGACTTAAATAAACAATTCGTGAAAATTTTTATTAATTATATGTGATTTTAATTAGGCATGTGACGAGGGGGAATGACGAATCCATTAATTTCGTCAGAGTTAAACGTAGAGTAACGTCACGGTTATTACGAAAAAAACGTCTCGATGGTTTAATAATAAGATTGAGTGTATATTTTTGCTAGGGTGATTATGTGCCAGAACACGTGGGCCCACCAGTCGCTTGTTGTTGTGTTAAACTAGTGGATGTACCTGAAATGGAGTACTACGCGGCGAATAATCAAGGCGAGGTATGCGTCAAGGGTACAAACGTCTTTGTGGGATACTACAGAAATCCAGAGAAAACAGCTGAAGTTGTTGATGAGCAGGGATGGCATCACACTGGAGACATCGGCATGTGGTTGTCTGTGAGTAAATTAAATTTACTTCATAATTACCCTGGAGTAATTATCGATATTATTTCAGAATGGTTGTCTAAAAATAATCGATCGAAAGAAACACATCTTCAAGCTGTCACAAGGTGAATACATCGTACCAGAAAAAATAGAGAATATATACATCAGAAGTCAATACGTACATCAAGTATTTGTGCATGGAGAATCATTGAAGTCCTGCGTTGTGGCTATTGTTGTTCCTGATGTTGATGTTATCAAGTGTTGGGCACTTGAAAATAGTATACCGGGTACACTGAGTGTTCTCTGCGCTAATCCGGAAGTTAAAAGGCTGATTCATGACGATATGATTTCTTGGGGTAAAGAGGCTGGCCTCAGGTCCTTCGAGCAGGTAATAATTTTAATCATTTACACTTATTTTCATTACTGAACAATAATTATTGTTTATCAGGTGAAAGATATTTATCTACATCCGGATCCATTCTCTGTACAAAATGGCTTGCTCACCCCAACATTAAAGACTAAACGGCCACAACTTAAAGCCTATTTCAAGCCTCAGATCGAGGATCTCTACCAGAATTTGAACTGATGCTATTGAAGGCCGTAATTAGATTTTAAAAATCATCTGCAGCCTCACCAGCACCTTCTGCAATTGTAAATTATTTTTTGTGAATGCAAAAACAGAATATGGAGAGTATCTTTTAGTGGTTGTTCTTTTTTTTTTCACGTGTTCATCTGCCACGCCAAAGCCTACGCTCTGTCTCACTATTTTATTATTCATAATTATTATAATAATTTTCACTTTACACGTACAAGACGCGCCATTCACACTGCTAGAGGGAAAAACCAAATAATTAGAGGTAAATCTTGAGCTGTCAGTGAGTGACTCTAATGGAGAATGAAAATATTGAGGAAAATGAACTCATTTTTTCATTCGACAAACCACAGAAATAATATTTGAGTATAAAATAAAACTGAATTATTACTAGACTGATTTGACTCTATTTATTCCTCACGATTACTCATCTGTTTATTTACAATTATTTTCAAATCACCTACAGATTTGTCTCTCAAAATCCAGTGACATGCATTCTCATCAACAGAGTCTTAACATTAATGACAACATCAACAAAGATAATAAATAAATAGTGTCTTCTTTTGTTTGATATCAATCAATCAGTAGACAATGATAAATTGATTAGAAATTGGAATTAGGCCACATCAGACAGGCGCTTCCGGTAGCTAGTGCTTCATTCAAAAAATTTTTCAACTCTCCCATCGCTCAATTGTACTTTAACTTCGGGATGTGAAGCTGTAATATATCACGATACAGCCGACAATTATGAGAATAACAACGACAACTGCTAGAATTAGTCTTTGTTGAATCGATCGAAAGATCATGCCGGATAGAAGGCGAGAGCCTCTGCCCAATTCCGCGTCTGTTTCCCTCAACTGAAATTTAAGAATTCATTTTATTACTCTAATGTAGAAATTTTATCGAATAAAGGACTGAAAAATTGGTGAAACAATTACCCTTCCCCGACTCCTTTGAATTGTCTCCCTCTGGTCATGAAGATCTTTCAGCACCTTTAGAAATAAACAATATAATATTTTATAAACTGTTATCCACTGTTATCTTTATTTTTTATCAATTTGAGAAAAATAAAAAATTAGGACTCACTTGAGTCCCAATCTCCTCGGTTTCCAGAACCATTCTGTATCCATTCTGGAGAGTTCTTCCAGTTCTATCAATTCTCTCTGAAGTATCCAACAGCCTTTTCCTCTGGTCCTCAGTAACTCCACTGCTCCAGTTATCCTCAAGTCCCATGTCGATGGCATCGTCTCTCGGTTTCTTCGCTGATTGAAATTCCTGGGAAAGTCTCTTCAACTCAGCTCGATGGCTTTCAACTCTGCCTTTCAGTCGTTCCCTCTGGCCTCCAGATATTCCACGAACCTCCAACTCCATTTGCTCCAGCTAAAATGTAAAAAAATTCCCTAATTAATAGCTCTACCCTCCAGCCAGGTTCTCTGATCTCTGATTGTAATAATTTAAATCTTTAATTATAAAACAGCTGTGGATTTTCCAACGGAATTGCGTGAGAATATTATATAAGGGAAAATAATAATATGAGAATCATAAAAATTCTCCAGGAAGGAGCTCTCACCAGCTCCAAGGCTTCCTCCAGCTGTCGATCGACATCCTGACAGAAGGCGCGTTTTTCGCCTGAAAAATCATGACGTCACATGTTTATCGATTATTATTATGCAGTGGAATATTGCCGCTAGGTAGCACATCCCAAAAATCTCTTTTTTCTCACAGAAAAACTCATGAATTACCACGAATTGTAAAGAAAATATTGTCAGTACTCACTGCCAGTTAATACTGATATCCTGCTGATTTTTGCGGTGATATCTGCAGTTAAAACCGCGTATTGTTGCTCGTAGTTGTCAATCAAAGTTGCCATGATTGCAACCAAAGAGGATTGACTAAAGTAGAGGCTCAGTTCTGGGGGTTTGAGTGACCTCAGCGACATCGTAGTACTGCACCCCAAGATAGGGAGGGCGCTGGGGTGTCCATCAAGTCGACGGGGTGAATTTTATTTTTTGCGATATGAATACTCTTCCTTTTTTATTTGTTTAACCGAAATTTAGCCGACTGTAGAACGAGGGAAAGAGGGAAGCCACATCTTGTGGAATTTCAAATGAAAAAAATTATTCAATATATGGAAGATATACTCCTAAAAAAAATATACTTGTTATGAACGCGTTGTCTAATCCGCAGCGTGCTTGCCTAGCTGCCGATTAAACAACGCGCTCATTATAAAAATATATTTTTATTAGGAGTATATCTTCAATATAATGAATAATTTTTTTCATCTCTTTTTTTCAATCTTTGATTACAACACCCTCCAGCCTTTTCTCTCACGTCCGCTAGATAGAGGCGACACATTCCGCGGTTTTATTCAAATTTATAATCAAATTATTCAAAGAGTTAATTGAAATGACAGCTAAATCGACAAATGAAATAAACTGCCACAAAAGTATAAAAAAAGGAAAGGATAACAATCCGAAATTATTATATAATATTATCCAACTATTATATAATAATTACAACAGATAATATAACAGGAATTCACAAAATTGGAATGAGTAGAGAAATTCGTTGTAAACAGAACCCGATTTTTATTCTCATCATTATTTCACAAAATGTATCCTTATTTTAATTTTTGTATAATAATCGTAAAAAACGGGATGTTTACTTTTTGGATTTTCCACCCGGTGCCTTGGTGACATCGTCCGGATTTTCTGCGGCATCCTTGACGCGTTTAGCCCGAATGCCAACCAACCTGGCATCAGCCCTTGCCTTTCGAAGGGTGATGTACGCTTGGAACCTCTGCTCTTCCTCCGTAATGGGTCGAGCTTTGGCCTTGAGAACACCGGAGGAAAGGATGGGCATTGGTGTACCCTTCACCTGAGTTGCAATCTTGCATTCCTCTGGGCTGGAGTCTCCCTTGTTGGGCTGAAATAATGATTATGAATATAATTGCAATTTTCAATTTCACATGAGAGTCATTACCTTCTTCTCGTTCTTGGGGAAGAGGATCAGGTTGGCTCTGTACTCCTTCAACCGCTGGACGTTCGTCTGAAGCGATTCCACTGATTTATTTCTCCTTCGGTGGTCCACGGAGATGCCAATGCTCTTGGCGAAGTTTTTATTCAAACCAGCAGCTTTCACCTCTGCAAGTGTAAATCCTCGCCCAGCACGTACTTTAGTATGGTAGCGAACTGTCGGGCAACGAACGACAGGGCGAAGAGCGTCAACTGGTCTAGAAATATTATAAAATTAATTGAATGAATTTTAACATTTCAACTGATTTAATAATAATTACTAACCTAGGGGCTAGACCACGTGCCTTTTGCACCCGATTCGCCTTTCTCCTGATTTTACGAGCTGGCTGGTTAAACCAGGTTCGTACATTCTTCTGCCAATCCTTGTGGAAGTGGCCATTGGGTATCATATTATTCCCCTTACCCATGTTGATTTCTGTAAAAAAAAGGAAAACTTTTAGATGAATTCTTCAAACAATTTCGGAAGCCCAAAACCCCAGATGGGCTGCCCCAACCTCACAATCACAAAATCTTTGCGGAACAGTTATTTCAGGCTCAAAAAACTCTGAGAAGCTATTCAAAATCCCAAGTAACACCTCAACAATAATTCTGTGCAATTTATAGAGCATTTTTTCCGGGGTTTTTATGACTTTTTGATGAAAATTTGGGGACTCACCAGTTGGAGATTATCTCTCAGCACGAGGAGACAAACGAAAGAAAGGAAAATGGCGGATCCCCTGCGCGCGCATCTCATCCGGCGATAGTGGTTCTCAAATTCATTATTATTATTCAGTGATTGTTGTTGCTAATCGATCAATAAAAAGGAAGAGCGGCTGTCAGCTTTACCTGTTGACTATTCTCATGTGTAACTTTGAATAAAACATCGAACGATTCATGTGTCATAAATTTTTTTAATTTGAGAAATAGTGGGAAGCTCTGAGAAGTAAATACAAGTAAGTAATTGTCATTTAATAATTTCCATGGCTTATGGAGCCCCTCATAATTATTTTTGAATTTTATATGTTTTTTATTATGTCTGTGGATTAATTTTCGTTGTTTTATCTCTCGTTTTATTTATGTTTCCTCGTTTTAATGCATTTGATTTTTATTCTGTTGATAGATTTGTTAATGAATTTTTGGTGATTTATTTGTTTTAAATGAGACACATGACTCTGGGAATTTTGTTGCGCATTTTCTTGTGGGTGAATGGCATCGAGGGATGATTACGAATATCATTTGTGTGCAGGTAGTTATATTATTTATTAATAATTAATACTTATCCGGAGAGGATATGCGGCATTTAATTCCAAAAAGAGCCTAACATATGGTTGAGCTTTGATGGGAGTGGAACTAATTAAAATGAAACCGTATGAATTTTCATATTTCAGGAATAATAATCTAGGACTAATTTTCAATCAAACATATCTCCGCAACTGAAAGAGATAGAGAATTCTGTCAATAACCTTTTTTACAGCTCTCAATCATCTCTAAAAAAAAGGTTCTTATAGAAATTTCGATATCTCCCTTAGATTTCGGAATTTTCATTAAAGTCTGGCCAGTAATAAAAATAAACATACGATTTTCCTTGGGATTTTATCCATTTTTATCGGAGAAGAGATAATATTCTTTTCTTTTCTGTTACAGGTGGTGAAAATATGGATCAAATAGGAGAGCCAACACCAGGCCAACGCCTCGAGGGTTTCAAATTCCTGTTCGCAGTGACTGAAGCAATCGGTGGAGCTCTGATTGTTCTCGTATTCGTCTGGGTGGTCCACTTCAGAGGTGGATTTGCCTGGTCCTCTGATGTCTCCCTGCAATTCAATTGGCACCCCTTTTTGATGACAGTCGGCCTTGTCTTTCTTTATGCTAATGGTAACAATAATCATTTATCCTCCTGGCCAGCTAAAATCTTGATGATAATTTAATCTACAGGAATGCTGATCTACAGAATCCAGAGGAATGTTAGAAAACGTCGTCTGAAGCTCCTTCACGGTGGGATGATGGTGTTCACGTTGTTTCTCACAGTAATTGCTCTTGTCGCTGTCTTTGACATGCATAACAACTCGAAACCCCCAATTCCAAATATGTACACCCTGCACAGCTGGGTGGGCCTTACGAGTGTAATTTTATTCGGTTGCCAGGTGATTGAGAAGAATTGAAGTCATTTAATCTGAAGCTCTATAATTTTGTCTGCAAATTATTTATAATTCAAAAACATTACCAAACTATTTTGCATGTTTTAAATATTGAATTTTCAGTGGCTTGCTGGTCTAGTCTCCTTTCTGTACCCGGGAATTCAAGCACCACTTCGTGCTGCCTATTTACCGATTCACACCTATTTCGGAACAGCAGGATTTATCGGAGTTATTGCTTCGTGTCTCCTAGGACTCAACGAGAAAGCGATATTTGCACTAACGTAATTCTCTATCTATTGATATCTCCATTTAATCGATAATGGCATTTAATTCTTCATTTTATCTTTCCAGGCCACAGACTTACTCAAAATTCACGTCCGAAGGTGTCTTCATTAATGTTATCGGATTACTTTTCGTCGTGTTCGCGGGTCTCGTCGTGTATTTGGTGTCTCAGGACAGGTACAGGAGATTGCCTCGCCCTGAGGATGAAGTACTGCTCACAGGCCAATCTCAATGAATCTCAAATAGAATTCAGTAATGAAGTGATAAAGAGTAACAAACGAAATTCTCACCTAATCGAGTATTCGAGCAATACTCTGGATCTAAGAGGAATACCGAGATTTTCCTCATGACCTCTTTTACAGAGTCGACTGAAAACTACAAAAAAGGTCATTGTAGAAATTTCGATATCTAGTTTAGATTAGGAGATATTATTTGAAAACGTATGTGTCATCAGAATCGATTTGTTATCTTTACGATTTCGTTGCGAAATTAAATTCCTTTTAATTCAATTGTATTGAATAATTAAAAATGTCAGTGGAACCCGGTGCTCGTATTAATAAATATGATGATATATTATATTTTTTTATTTATATTTATATTTATATTAAATTAATTTTTATTTATGTTTATATTAATGTTTTTTTGAATAACTAGCGCTTGAGGGAATTCACGTTTTCAAATGCTTTTGCGAATGTTTTATGACAATGTCAATCCATTTGACTCGATATAAGTCGATATGAATCGATTGTCGATCATGAGTCGATTTTAATTAGTCGACTTTCTTCAAATCGATTTTTGAGCGGGAGTCATTATGCTCTCGTTCCAAGTGGAAAAAACTCGAACTATTGGAAACAATAAATCGAATCCAATTAGCGTAACACGTGTTTACGTACTCGTATATTTTTTGTCAATTTATATTTATAAATTTTTTATACCTTTAGAAATAGTGAACAGTGTTCTAGAAAATCAATTGAACATCATGAGAAGATTATCAGAGGAAAGGACGAAGTTGGTATTCGAAAAACTGACGAAATAGTGAGTGAATTAATTATTTTTAGGTTATTTTAGTGTTTACATCGACGATTTTGATAGAAAATGTTAGTCTCTCAAAATAAATTTTCGAATATTTGTCAATGCAGTTGTTAATTATTATTATTAAAATTATTATTAAATATTAAGTATGATGTATGAACGCAATTAACTATTCAATTAGTTTTTCGTTGATATCTTCGAATCTAAGGGACTTACCGAGATTTTTGTTGATAACAATTTCATTGTTCTCAATTAGCTCTACAAATAAGATTTTTACAGAAATTTTGGTAATTCCATTATTTTCGGAAATGATGCCCGAAAACTCACCGAGAAATTCAACTCCTCTGTTTTTAGCAGTTAATCGCAGCGTTTAATTAGCGAAATATTTCTAGAGTTGTTTAATTATGTTTGCAGCATTGGTAACAATGTGAAATTGCTAGTGGATCGTCCAGATGGTATTTATTGTTTCCGGGAGAAAAAGGACAGAGTTTATTACGTCTCGGAGAAGATTCTCAATTTAGCAGCGACAATAGCACCCGATAGTCTGATGAGTTTTGGCACTTGTTTCGGGAAATTTACGAAATCAGGAAAATTCAGACTCCATATCACAGCACTCCATTACCTAGCACCCTACGCACAGGTAATTAACACAATTTATCAATGAACTCTCTCGATAAATTTCTAATTTTCACAGAAAAAATTATTTCAGTCAAATTCAGCTAAAAAATTAATTAAAATATTAAACTTCAGCACAAAATCTGGCTGAAACCCTCGGCAGAGCAGCAATTTGTTTATGGACACAACATAACAAAATCAGGATTAGGAAGGATAACAGAGAATACACCAAAGTATCAAGGAGTTATAGTACTTTCTATGAATGATCTTCCCCTGGGATTCGGTGTGGCAGCGAAAAGTACAGCTGATTGCAAATTTGCAGATCCAATGGCAATCGTCTGCTTTCACCAGGCGGATATCGGTGAATACATCAGATCAGAGGACACTTTATTATAAATTAATAATCAAAATCTTTCTATGTATGAATTAAACCTAGCGAATACAATTGATCGATTAATTTATTGGCCTACGAGGAATTATTCACTTTTAATTGTTTTTTTTATTCAAACCATTTGAGCAATCATCAGTCTTACGTAATTATTGACAATATAGTTAACATTCGATTTTAAATTGCCTCTGGAATTTCTTCAATGATTTTTCAAACAAACATTATTATTTTTCACTTGTAAAATCATACAAAATGATTTTACCGGTATTAATGATTATTAGTTAATAGTAAATATTCGAAAATTGCTTTAAAAATCGTATAAAAAGGAAATCATTTGATTTTTAACAAATAAAAATGAATATAAAATGAGAATTCAGTGAGATTCATCACCTGGGGGTGACAGAATCACTGTAAAATTCAAACTGCCAGAATTGTCCGAGAACATTGGAGCAGGGGGCGACGTAAACATCGGTTTTAGGGGTAAGTCCAGTTCCATCGAGACAGAGGCCAGTGGATGCGTGAACTAAATTCCCACTGTCCGTCAGAATCCACTCTTTCTCGTCACCCCGCTCGCGACAATCAATCATTTTAACTTTCGCTCGTCGAGACATGACGTCTTCGAGATTCACCACGGCGCAGATTTCGTCTCGACGGAGTTCTCCAGCATTACTGAGTGAAAATAACTAAAAAAATAGTCCAAACTAATTAGAAACAAATACTAAATGAGTAATAAATCATTAATAAACCAAATAAATGTACCTGACTGGGATATAACCTGGAGTGACAGCCATAAACCCCCAGATCGTACGGCTTGTCCTCGTCTCTCTGGAGATTATCCAAACAAATATTTCTCTCCTTCATCTTGACTTTGCCATAAGCAATGACATTCTCATCAGGCACAAATTTTTCTGGATAAATATTCTCCAGGTACCAGCGAAAGCCCTTGCATCCCAGTTTTTTTCTCAGCTCGACTCTGTCGGTGATGTCCCCGATTTTTTCCTCAATGTCGTCCTTAAATTCGTCTCTGTGCAGAAGGAAGAGTCTTTTATATTCATCCATCCACACGTAAACCAGTCTGGCCGTGTTGATGCCATGGGTGTCTTTATCATTGGGAAATTTGTAAGGATGAAAGTTCCTGAAGATATGCCCCACCCTCGAGCAGGGAGTTACCTCCAGAGATCCACCACACTGCCATATCCTGAAGGACATCTCCAAGTTTTCACCACCCCATCCGTCCATTTTTTCATCGTAACTTCCTATTTTCCAAAAGTAAGAGCGATTTATGGCGAAGAGACCACCCGCCATCGTTGGAGACCTGATAAACACTTTCTATTAATTTATTTAAACAGAAAACAATGCGCATTTTCATAATTAAAGCCGTAATTCCAGAATTACTAAATAATCTTACCGAACAGGTGCAATTTTTGATTTTCTCCCCACTATCTCCTTCTCCTGGATGTCGATCCAGGTGAAGTCGCCAGACCAGGTGAAGCCCCCGACCTGGAAGAACTCAGGCCGATTATCGTGATAATATTCGAGTGTCTCCTCCGAGATGTTATCAATAATAGGCATAACGACAGCATCAGTCTTCTTCTGGATTCGCATGAGTAGTGGCTCCAGCCACTGGACAATGACCTCGCAGTGAGCATCAAGGAAGACGAGAACCTCACCAGAGGCTGCCTTTGCACCTTTCAGTCTCGCCCTGATGAGGCCCCGTCTCTCAGGTAATCTAATCAGCTTCACCCTCTCTGTGTCGAATCTCTTCATCAAGTAGAACTCCAATTTTCCCTGGAGATCATCCTCGTCTGACGCGTCATCGACAAGAATGACTTCCTGAAGAATCTCCTTCGGGGAATTATTCAAGACACTCGTTATTGTTCTCAGCACGACACTCAGTGGCTCGTTGTAGAAAATAATAATCACTGAGGCTGTGGGGAGACTCGTTACGCCAACGGTGATGTTCCTGCAGAGGGGATCCCTTACGTCTGGGAGAGATCGTGACAGGGAGATTCTGTCTGACAACAAGATATTCAGTGCCTTCTCCTCGAGGACCTTCTGGGCCTCCAATTTCTCCTTTCCATAGAGATTCGCTGGACGTCCATTTTCTCCCAGGCCCGGAATTATTTGGGCCTCATATTCCTCGAGCCACGAGGAGTACCTGAAATCAACAGTTCTTTGAGTTCCAATTGCTCTCAATTCGATTCATGGAATAAATCTTTCACAGGATTATTGAGATATTATTTAGGCCTCGAACCTCGTACTCCCCGTACGTTAATATATAAATAAATCGTTGGATTCCCATCGAAGCGAAATAAATTGATTATTTTACTCGAAGAGTTGAAAATTCCTGTTGAAGAATTTTCTATGACAACATTTCCCATAAAATTCAAGAATATTGATAAAGTTAAAGTCTTTCTAATGGATTTAAATGAATGTTACATCTATCATGGATCAGATAGAACCTCACAATTTGTTTTTTAAATTTTAAAAAGAAAAACAATGTGTCTAGTCACCTTTCCAAATTTGTGTATCTCAATGTATTCGTTTTGGAGTATTGGGAAGGCAACGACTGATTATTCCAGGAAAAATTATCGGATATCCTCATCACCCGTTTGGCAATCAACAAAAGAGCAATCACGTAAATTCCACATATTGTTGCTTTAACAATGAATTTTCGGCGACCAATTATCATCTTTATTAACGTTACTTTGTTATTTATGGGGCATCGCTTGCAGGTGTTGGACTAAAAATGAGAGCAGTTTTGAGGGTCATTTAAAATTTAACTTGTTGTTTCGGTTCTTTCGAAAGTAAGTAACACATTGTTGTGTTACCTTGCTATAAAAAATAGGTTAAGTTAAATATTTGCTTCGATAGACACTTTGTTGGTTCACCTGGTTGCACACCTGTTTGATTTTGGAGGCGCCGTCTTGTGGCTGAATATGAAAATTTTAATTATTATTATTTATCAGTGCTGTGGGAACAATCAGTTCTGTTTATTTTGATTGAACGATGCGAAATTATCCGCTAGTTAAGGAAAAATTTTGATTTTACAAAAAAGTGACTTCTATTCCCTAAAATTCATAGATCAACCCCTAGACTGGAGAGATAAAATTGTTTTTCCAGTATTAAATTATTGATCTCGACATTGGTGAATATATAATCCAAAATCGATGGTAAATATACGAAAAAGCTGACATTTATAAAATCGTAGATATAAAACTTTATTTCAAAATGAATTCATCAAAAATTACAAACGTAGATATCACCGTACGTTCCAAATACTTTCAACTATAATCACAATAACAAATTCCCCCCTCCTAAGCCCTTTCTCCCTTCCCGGTAAAATACTCTTCAATCTCCTGAAGACTTTTTCCCAGAGTTTCTGGTAGAAACAAATATACGACAGCAGTTCCAATAAGCGATACAACACTGAACCCAAAGAAGACATTCTGCGCCCCCATGGCATCCAGAGCAGAAGGATAGCTCTTGATAACGACGAACATTATTAAATACGCCACTGATACCATGATACCTCCCCCAACACCCCTGAAACTGATGGGAAGTAATTCCCCGACAAGTGACCAGGGTATGACGACAAAACCCAGAGAACTCATGCAGACGTAAAAGAGTACGATAACGAGAAGCATCCACTTCTGCTGGGCCCCTTCGGACTCCCCCGTGCAAAAGGACGTGAGAAAAATTATCATCCCCGAGAAGAACATGGAGAAGGCCATTCCAAGACCAGAAGCCACACAGAGAACTCTCCTCCCGATTTTCCTGGACAGGAGTGACGTGATGATGCTCATGATGAACCGAATAAATCCCAGGAGAACTAATGCCCCATATTCATTCAATCCATCCCCAAATGTTCCGCCGATCTCCCGAAAGACAGATATCGCGTAGAAGATGACGACGTATGTTCCAGAGAGTTGCTGAGCCAAGAGAATAACGAAGAGAAGACATATGGGTTTATAAACACCTGGTGATTTAACTGCTTCGAGGTAATTTCGGAGTATCCCCTCCCTCGAGGCGCCACTTGTGCTGCATTTGGAGCGATTAGACTCTTCTATTCGCTGGAGTTCCTGGTGGTAGATTTCATTATTTGGATTCAACCACCGGAGGTATTTCTGGGCACGTCGGTGTCGTGCGCTGCAGTCCAGAGGGTTGGGGTACTGCTTGGAGGACGGATTTGGTCCTTGATGTGGAGATCTGACTGGAGATTTTGTATCCTGCGGTTGTAACTCCTCGTCGACCTGATTATCTCCTTTGTCCAGGTCTTTATTTCGATCAATAGACGAGTGATTGCTCTGATTGTCGAAGCAGATGAGCCAATAGGGGCTCTCTGGAATTATGAATAGTAAAAATAGAAAGGATGTGTTGAGTGCTATGAAGACCATTGCAATTTTTCGCCAATCCAGGAAGAGAGCGAGGACACACGTGATGAGAATTCCCAGGGACACGAATACCGAGTTGAGGCACAGCATCATTGCCCGGATTTTTGGATGAGTTATCTCGATTACGTAGACAAATGCGACTGTTGACATTCCTGCTGAGATACCTGCGATTATCCTTGCTGTGTAGATGAGGGTGAGGGAGTGGGAGAATATCAGGAGCAACCAGGAGATGATGGCTGGGACGCAGGTCAGGATGCAGGCAATTTTTCGACCAAAACGATCCATCAGGGGACCTGACATCAGAGATCCCAGGGGGAGGGATATCGTTACAAGACTCGCTGGAATAAAATCAAGGTCATTAATTATCAGAATCCATTAATTCAATTCCTTTTTTTACCTATCCATGAAGCATCTGCTTTTGTGATCTTGATCTCAGCATTTTCTGACTCTAGACCACCATTTAATACTGTACTGTAAGCCATATTCACTCCTGCCTGAATTACCACACAGTACGCCATACAACTCGCAATTATCTTTAATTAACATATTGGGAAAAATTATTACTTGAACAGGAGAGAGTGGAGCGAAATGAAATTACATTGTAAATTGCAGAATATAATTTCTACATTGACTCTAGGTATAAGTTGTTTATTCTTTTCTATTCTAAAAATAACAGAAAAAGAATCTCTTTGTTTTCAGAATCGAAGTGTCATTAATTATTGTGACTAATTACCTGAGGCACTGCATCTTTCCATGTTAAATCAGAGAACGATTTCCCCCTCTTTAAGTTCTTCGGGAGGAAATTCCTGAAGAAGAGTTTGCGAATTGGTGAAAGCATTGTGATAATTTGTGTTTTTTTAAACTAAAAGATTATTTTTATTTTTCATTTTTTAGTCGTTGATTCTTTCAAAATGATCAATGATCTTCATCGAAATGGCTAGAGTTAATTAAGTAATTTTAAGGCATTTTGAGCAACAAAATATCGCGTTTAATGGATTTATTAATGATTTATTTTAGTTACTGGTGGAAATACAGTGAGGATAACTCTGTGATGGAAGCTACGCGGTCACTGGTTTATTTTTTTAATTTACCACGATGAACTGATACGACACCACATCGTTTGCGTGTGGTCTATGCTCTTGGAGCTTATCCTTAACATTCATAGCTCAAGGGCAATCGCGTTTCTTTCATCAATCAGCCAATGACAATCTACATTCATACAACTAATGAAATGTCAAGCGACTCTAAGTGTGGGAACTGATTGAGATTTATAAGCGATGGGAGAAATCTGTTCGTTCCTTCATAGATTCATTGCGAATCGACAGCTACTCGAAGTTGCGATCTATTTTAATTCTTTCATTTTGATTCTTTTGCTAATTTAATTTGATTTACTTAATCACTGATTAAAGTGATTAAGTGAATTAAATTAAAAATCCTAGCAATTAAATCGAAAATCCTAGCAATCAAATCGAAAATCCTAGCATTTTTTAGTTGATAACAGAATACATAGACCGATCTTCTTTGATCTTTAATAAAATCATGTAATCAGAAAGTGCAATTTTTTATAGATATTTTTAATTCTAGAAAATATGAAAATTTTTATTGAATAATTGATTATTAAATGGTTTATTCACCTAGCTTCGAGTCTTCCGTCATCTTCGCTGTCTCCACAACAATTCGACTGAGTCATTGTCCACAATTACCCTCGACTTTTGGTGCACGACTATTAAACGATCGACCAAGTCAATGGTTCAAGGCAATCGTCGATTGATCGAGAATATTTCTCCTCAGTGTCAATCAGCCACTGAAATGTACGTACAAAAAAAAATTATTATTCAATTTTATTCGTAATAAAGAATGATCTCATAAATATGAAAAATAATTTTTCATTAGAAATTTAATCCGTTATCTCAAATATCTATTCACTAATCAGCTGAGCTGATAGTTCTTTACATTTTCTCCATTGATGATCGGATGCCGGTGAAATTGACTCCAAAATGCTCAACCAATCGATCACCAGAGGAAATCTGAAAATAGTAAAAAATAAAATCTAAAAATAGTGTCAATTAACTAAATGCTCTACGATCCAAAGGTCATTAATTCCCACTGAAATTATTCAATTTCCTTCCTCGAACTATAGTATCAGGTACAATCGATGGAATAAAATCGAAGGCTGTCTCAAGGTGTTTCCGAACCATGTGACAATGTTGACATAACCTCCAGTGCTGAGGAGCCCACTTGTCATGGAGCTGTCAAAACCTACCCTGAAAGGCCTAGAATCCCTCCAGGATTCAACAACCATCGATGACAACACATTAGAAAAATTAATCGATTTTGTTTCTCTGAGTTTGACAAAAAAAATCGACTCCACAGGTAATAATCAAATTTCACTGGATATCAACTCGATAATGAACTCGATAATGAAGAAATTTGATATGTTATTCTAGATCTCTCGAGATTTTATGAATCTGCAAAACCCCATGTCATAAAATCCGCCTACACTGACATAACAAGTCTCTTCGTGGAGTCAGCAAGACACAAATATGACACCGAAAATTTATCTACTTACCTGCACTCGCAGAAATTATTTGGCAGTCGAATGGAAAAATTGTGTGACGCATATAAAAATTGCAAAGACTCTCTGATATTGCAGTTGAGTACCATCGGAAATTCACTCCCTTGCGTAATAGATTTAGACTGGAGGCTTGACTACTGCATCAAGGTAAATAAATCCATATCTATTCAAAAATTTCACTTGATTAATGCACATTATATTTACAGTCGAACACTGATAATGACGTGGGTGAGTGCATTTACCACATTCGACTGAGTACAAAGAAGCTAAATAAAATTGATTATCTCAATTTTACGTGTTCACTCCATCAACTTCAGGAATTAGTTTATAAATTGAAAGATGCTGCAAGACACATGGAGAAACTTTCCACTACATGACCCAACAGATGGGCATACTCAAATTAATTGAATAAAGATAATAACAGGTTTTTTTTTTCAGACATTTATTTGATCCATCACTAATTATTATACTTGTTGTGATGATACAACTATATACAGGATAACGCAGTGCTCAAAAGAAATCAGTAAAAGATTACCAATTAAACTCGACAGGAAAACATCTCCCTCATTCAGTCCATAATTGTGTATATATTCTTCAAATAGTCCCCCCAACACTCACTCTCTTGAATTATGATACATTAGTACATACACTAAATCAATAAAATCTTAATCACTAAAAAAAAAGCCGAATAAATGTTCCCAACAGCTCCCGACAAATCTTGATTATGTTTTAGCCCCTTTAGTTCAATTTAACCGTGAAATAATTTGCTTTTTCCTCATTACCAATTACCTAGACCCTCCAGATATTGCAGTTGTAAAACTGAAACAATCTGAGTTTATTTGATAAATAACCCCAGATCATTTCACCAATCATGCACACCTCATCAATTAATCAGTTGAAAATTATCTTCATTGAGTGATACATACGTATTACAGTATGTACTTTTCGTAATAAGACAAGTGGTATTTATTCATTGCAAACTATACAAATTTATCATCAATCTATGATATAAAAAATGCGTTATTTAAATAACATTATATTAATAATTTTTGTATCTTGTGTTTTAATCCCTCTTTAAGACTTACAGTCTAAAACACTAATTCTCATTAATTGCTGATTGATTATTGGGAACAATGTCGGTTTTTGTCCTCGATAACTCTCCATCAATGATTCATCATTGAGCCATCTATGCTATGATTTACCTCATTAAAATATTACTTTTTATCATCGTCCCCTCGTAATTAGACTCGGGTTTATCCGTAATAGTACACCCGAACTAGCAAATACATGTCCATTTATTTCCCTTCTTCATTACTGAGGAATAATTTACACTGAGATGGGATGAGTTGAATTCAATGATTGGAGGATCAATTATTTCATCAGGGGAATTTTCCCCGAAGGTGTGACACGAGAAAGGGGATGAAATTTTTAGTAAAATTGAAGCCGAATTCACGCCTCAAAATTAATCTAAGACACTCCAATTCAGGTAAAACCAATTCCAAACAGGTCTTTTCAACGAATCCCTCTCAATCAATTCCTCCAATCACAAGATCTCCCTCAGGCCCCCTGAACCTCTGTAAAACCTGCATAAAATCTAAAAACATCTCCATTCCAAAACATATTGATTATCCCCAAGGGAATAATCCTGTCGTCCCTCCCAAAAATGAAATAAAAAAGAAAACTTTCGAAAACCCAACAAAAAACTGAATTTTGGTATCACTATTTACACTATAATACACCCCTTAAGACTCAGGTTTACTCCTCTGCTCCTGTGCCTTAATCTCTTTACTCAACTCCTCGCACTTGTTCTCCTTGACAATGACCTCCTCCTTCTCCTTGATCTGACTCACTTTATTATCCTTGACATTCTCCTCCTTATCACTGGTCTTATCGGTCGCCTTATCGCGCGACGTTGAAGAGCCTGAAGCCTCAGGATTGCTCACACCATTGAGTTTATTTTCAGGTCCACTGGATAAATTGGAAGAATTCGTCGAACCTAATTCCTTCTTCTCCTTCTTCTCCTCCTCTTCCACCTTCGGCTCATCCTTCTGCCTAGATTTGGAGGTCGACTGATCCTCCCGGAGGTCCTTCAGGTCCTTCTCAACCTTCTCCTCATCGACCTTTCCCTTCTCCTTCTCCTTTCCCTCCTGACTCTTTCTCCTCTCCCTCTCTTTCCCCACTGCCTTACCAAGAGGCTCCGACTTGTCCTCATGAGGTTTCGACAGGTCTGAGGCACCCGATGTGCTTGATGCACCAGAGGCACCTCCACTACTCGTACCTGATTTACTCAAATTAAAAGCATTTCCCTCGCCCTTTCCCTCCTCCTCCTTCCCCGCACTACCACTGATTTTGGGACTCTTGGGACTCGAGTGGGAACTCGGGGGAATCCTCTGGACTGCTGGTGCCTGCAAACCCTGATAAGTCAAGCCTGAATAACTCCTGGGGATACACCTGTTAATTGAAGGTGGCAGAGTGTGATAAGCTGAGCTGATGCCCATGGGGGATCGCATCAAGGGTCCACCGAATCTACCGGCGTCATTAAAAGGAGACATGAATCCTTGGGGGAAAATTCTGGGATTAGTGTTCGGTGTCGAGTTGGGAATAAATGGATTAGTGAACATATTGACAGGTGAATTTCTTGGAGACAGCGATGAGCCAGATGTTCTGCCAATGTCCCTCGTAAACGGAGCATTATAGTTCCTGGCATTTGGGGAATAAGGAGGTGGTGAAACAATCGGAGAATTTGTTGTGGATATGGGAGAGAGAGTCTTGGGCTCTATTTTAGTGATGATACTTGGAGACTTGGATGTACTAGACTCCTTCGAGTCCTTGGATTCATTGTTCCCATAGAGGGGTTTCACACCAGACGCTGGATTCCCAAGATACCTGGGGATGTTATTTCTGTTTTTAAATATTTTAGGTTTCGACGTTATTGTTTTACTCCCTGATAGACTACTCGATGGATTTGATGAGCCCTCGGATGCTAATTCTTTCGCCTGATTTTTTGCTGCCACGTAGTTATTCCGACTGAGAGATGGATTCCAGGGTCTTGGAGGATCGCGTAGGGTTTTGAAACCCGTTCCCTGCTTTTTCGATGGATTGGAGAGCTTTGGTGATGAATGAAGGAGTAGCTGAGGTGATGCTGTCGATAGATTTGGAATATTCTTGGACGCTCCTTTGGAGTCGGATGGAGATATTGTCAGAGAATTGCTGGGGGTGTAGCTTGGTACATTGGGAATTGTTCCATGTTTAGATGACTCGGATGGTGACGATAATGACGATAATGATGATAATGACGACGATGACTTGAGAGGTATCTTGAGAAGATCTGGAATTTCAGATCTCGTTCTTGTTTCAGTTTTGATCTTGTCTTTTTCCCTAGAGTTCTCACTAATTTTAGCGCATATCTCGTTCACATTTGTTCCCTTAGCTAGAATCTCAGTTTTTCTGATTGTGGGCTTTGATGAGTGCATCAGGGATATGGGTATAGCGTCAGGACACGGTGGCACCGAATAGACAGACGTTATCTCAAGACCTTTTGAATTTGTTCTTGTTGAAGACGAGGTGATTGGAGTGGATGACGTGTTTTGGTGCTTTGCTGATGAGGTAGGGATTGAGTACATGCTAATGGAGGGGGTTTGCAGGCTGAACGACTGGGTCACTTGACACTTAGGGGAGAGTGACGACGATGATGAGGAGGGCGACGACGAGGCCACTGAGGACGACTTCGAGGGGCTCTTCACGTTTCCATCCATCAAGTTCTGCATGTAGAAGGGAAATGTCGATTGTGGAATCACAGGGACATTAAGGGGCTCGGAGTTCTGGTTGTTAGTCTTCTGATTCTCCTCCTGTTTACCTCGATCTGGTGAGGAGTTCCTTCGAGGTTGCAGGGAGATCGAGAGTGATGGGGCTGTAGAGTACGTGCAACCACCGAAGGTGTTAATATTCACGTGAGTTGTTGTCGATGTTTTCGACGGTGATTTCGTGGGTGATGGTGCTGGTGGTGGTGGTGGAATTAATTTCTTCTCCTTCTCAGGCTTGACATCTGCCTTTTTCAACATCTTCTCCAGGAACGACTTCTTCTCCTTTTGAGATTTCTTCGAGTACGTGTGATTAATGGGTCCAACTTTTGGTTGGAATTGCAATTTTGCACTTAATGATTCAATTTTTGATCCACTCTGAGAATTTGATCCTCCACTTGTGGATTTTTGATCAGAGGATTTGGATTTTGATGCTTCTGGGGATTTCGATTGTAATGGCGTTGCTGATGTCGACGTCGAGGATGAGAATTGTGATGTTGTGGTGGTTGTAGTTGTGGGTGCAGCAGTGATGATGCTGGTGGTGGTGATAGCGGTTATCGTGGTGCTCAGGGTTTTTTCCTTGTTGTTGTTGTCCTCTGAGCTGACCTCTGGAGACTTTGAAGCTGATTTTTTGTTCTCCAGGTCTTTTTGGTCCTCTGTTTTTCTCTTGGGCTTCATTACACTCGCCACTGACTCGTCTAATTTCCTCTGGTCCTCCTCGATAGTCTCTTTCTTCAATTTCTTGGAGTCTGGTGATGTTATCCCTGTGACAGACATCACTCCAGTCTCGGATATCTTGAGCTGTACCTCTTTCCATTCTCGCTTTACTGTTGTGTCCTCCGGTGTAGATGGAGTGATTCCAGCTGTGGATAGTGAGGCCTTGAAGTTCTCGTTGTCCTCTGAGAGCTTCAGCCTCTTCGGTGATGATTCGAAGATCCTGTAGCTGAGGTGAAGAGGCACCTTTCGACGCCAGTGGTAAATGTACATGACATCCATTAATGTATAGTTACCGTAGAGAGGTTCCTCCTTGTACATTATGTCCACTCGGTGGGCGTCACTCAGACCGTATTTAGCTCGAATGAGTTTTTGCAGATGAAATACAGTGACTGCTGCTGGACACCGGAGATACCGACGGGGTAAGGATTTCGAGGAGGAGGAGGATTTCTCCTCGTCAGTCTCTGAGCAGATTGGGCTGTCGTTTAACGTTGGATTGTAGTACTCCAGAGAGAGGGAGAGGGATTCGTCTGGTGAGTATATATGGGACTCGATAGGCTCCCCCCGAGCCTCTGGGGACATTGAGGATAGTGGGGCCTCCGGGTGCTTCTCGTAAAATTCACGACGACAACGCATCTCATCTGGAAAGACAATAATAATAAAGATAATTTTAAATGTCTTCTAAAAAACCTAATTAATAAAAATGGAGGTTGAAGGATTGTCTAGTACTCACTTTGGTAGCATCCAGGTACCAACTTGTAGACAATATCCTGGAGTGTGTGATCAGGACGAATATTCAATAAAGGTTTACTCTTGTGAACTTGCACTTCACATATCGGGCAGTACTTGTTTGTCTCTAAATACTTGACGATGCAACTCCTGCAGACTGAATCAAACAAAAATGATGTATCATACTTTATCGTCAAACTCGGATTCTTTACATTCCGTTTTGGTTTTATTTTTCAATGCAATAAGCTCGTGAAAAACAAAACCAAGCACTGATCAAATTAATTATTCAACTTACACGAATGTAGACACTCAATAATTGTCGTAGCATCGATAAAATATCCGTGACACAATTTGCAAGTGAGCTGCTCATTGAGCTTGGCCAGTTTCAGTCTCCCTCCACTCTGTCCAGACATTCTGCAAAAAAAAAACAATCCATCAGTCCAAAAATTTATAAACTCCAGTATTAACCTTAAATTTTACCTCAAACGCATTTTATAACCCCCAAACACCTTCCCACCCCCATATCGATTCTCACAACCAAAGGAAATCCCTCCAAATATTCTAAATAACTCTCTCAACCTTTCTCATTCTCCATTTCTCCGATAAAAAATCATGCATGAAAAATATCGGGGAAAATCAGCCATATTGATACCGAGAAAATTTAATTTCATACACTGGGCTCATCCTTGCACCGACGCCGAACTTTGTGCAGGACATAAAAACATTCATCAACAAGAAAAACCATGAAGAAAAATGTAAAAATCGAGATTACTCACTCGAATAGTCTTTCACGAGTTCCTACGACAGATTTATCACACTTTGGAAATTGTCATTCGTCCCAAAAAGTCAGTAAAGTTGGGTAGAAACTCGGGAATATTCGTCAGGGCTTGTCATCACGCACTGGAGATGTGAATTATTTTATAATTCTTTGGATTGAGATGGGTTCAGGCTGTTTGTCACTTAGCCTCGTGGATCAGAGTTTAGGACACACTGGGGGCTTTTTTGGATATATTTTTTAGAGGGATATCACAGGATCATGATGAATTGGATCACCGTACACTGAAAATTGCGTGTGGAGTAGTGAAACAAAATGGCGGATAAACAATCGAGTAACTGACCTTTCAGAAAACATTGCGATGGCTCTGGGATCGAGAAAGACCTATTTTGTGGAAACGTCTTTCCTCTGATCGGTTATCTCTAATGGAAATCTAGAAAAAAAACATCACCAGCTTTTTATCAGCTGACGTAAGCAGAAAATTCCAGGTAAGTATTACATTTCAGACACAAGGTAGTCATTAATAAATCATTGAGATAACTCAAAGTCACACACCTGCTGAGATATGGATAATGGTGTTGTCAGCGATAATCGAGCATTAATTAACATAAATTGTATGATGTAAAAATAATTAAATGCTCTCGAGTTTTTTGACGTACTCATTAGCTAGAATGAGATCTCTTTTACGCATAGGAAATGGCAATCCGTTTTTTATTTTCATTTTATTTCAATTGATGCGACATTTTGTTGAAACTAGTGCGCATCGATCCGCGCAGTCGGCCAATATGGCCGCACGCTGCTGTGGCGCGCAGAAAATTTGAAGATTCGTTCACGTATTTTCAAGAAAATAAAAATAAAATCATGGGTATAATCAGAAATAATGATATTATAACGTATCTATTATGTTTAGTAGTAATTTTATTAGTGGATTATGAATTATTCTGGTAAATTACCGCGGTTGGAGTATGAAAAAAATTTCAAGGCTGGGCGATTATTTTTCTGTGTGTGATTGGTGGTTATTTGACTGTTAGATGGCACGTGGTGTCTGATTCTGGAGGAAGAAAATAAATTGTAGACATTCTTTTCATGTTGATAGAGGTTTTAGTTTATTAAAAATGTGATTGAACTTTGGAGGGAGTCTATACAAAAATCATAAATTATATTGTCGAGTTCTGAAAATGGTCAAGGTCATTCCCAGAATTTCGTGATTGTTGATACACTGGTAAATACGCAAGATGGTGGAGAATGTATGATCTAGAATTATTATTTGCCTTCTGAATAATGAAATTCTCAATTTTGAATTTTCACAATTTAATTCACTCTCATAAAAATATGACACTGTTATTCATAAATTTCACTTGAATCATACTCTCATTAATTTCAAATTGAAAATCCAATGCTCCCGCAATTTTTCTCATGCACTATGAAGTAATTATTCTTTATTTACCTTGGAAAAACGTTCGGCGCACTTGAGAGCTGCCTGATGAATTTTCTTATCCAATTTATAAATTTTCATTTTGCCGGGCATTGGAAATTTAATGGGCAATTCATAAAAATCATCACAAATAAAAACGTAAGGGCTGTCTGACTCCCCCTCAGGATAAATTTTCCGATACTCGTCCTGAGGGAGAACATCAACTACCGTAACATAACCGAGAAGAACTTTCGTGGGATACTCCTTAGGAAATTTGATATTCTGGTTGACGAGAACTCTGTATCGATGCTCAAGGCTTGATACTTCTTCGGTGGAGGGTGTCTTGGAGGCGGCATGAATCCATAATCTCCCTCGATGTGAGGAATACCATGTCCTTCCTTCGTGTTTTTTTATCCTAGAGATCAAGAGCGATGCGTAAGGTTGATGCATCGACAGACAGAGGCCTTCGTCGACCATCTCCAGCAGCTGCTTATCCTGGACCCGATGAATCATCGGTTCATTTTTATTCAAGGGAATATTCACAGATAAATCCCCTTCCATATACTGCAATCAAAAGTTTATCAACAGCTGGAGAACAATTGAGAATCACTAGAAGCTAAAGAACTCGATAAAAACACTCACCACTGGTCGATCAAATTGGAATGTCGGACAAATCAGATCCAGCGCTCTCTCGGCGATTCCTCCACTTGTCTCCAGGGCCTCCAGCTGTCTCTTGAAGATTTCCTCGGAGTCATCCTCTTCCTCGACGACTTGTCTCCCAAAAATATCAACAGTAAATTTCTTCTCCAATCTCGATCCGTATTTTCTCTCTTTCATCTCAGCCTCTCGCCTCTCCATCTCCGCCCTCTCCTCCTTGGACAACCATACACTATTGCTGGACTGATAATAATCAGACTCATCATCGATTACCCGAGTTCTCTTCGCGCTGTTCCTGTCGAACTCCAGGAGTTTATCTCTCTGCTTCAGGGCTGCTTTACTCGGTTTCTGCTCCATTAATTTATTGTAAAGATTGTCTGAATTTTTGGAATTCGTTGACAAGACATTCTGTTGATTCGGAGTGCACACCAATTCACCACAGAAAAAACAGGGACCCGCCCCCTCCTGTTCGCATACTATTCTCCCACATGTCAAGCAATTGTTGATGAGTTTGTGGGTTTTTGCTTCGCAATCACACTTCACTCGACCTTTTAAAAAAACCGCAATATTGTTACCCTTGACTGAATATAAATTTACGAACTTCTTCTTCTTGTCTGGCCTCTCCGATTTCGAGGTCTCAGGTACCTCCACCACTTCCTTCTCCTTCGACTTCAATTTTTTCTTGTCTTTTGATTTTTGGGAGCAGCTGTCAATGTCACTAGATTTTCTATACCCTGTGAATTTATTCTCTTGAGCTGTAATTAAGCGTTTGTCATTAATTATTCACCAGGAAATTCTCTGGAATTACCTTTCTTCCTTTTCAGTTCAAAAATGAAATTTTTGTGTTTCGAGTTATTGAGATCCAAGAAGTTCTTGAAGAAGTCGTCCAGGTCCCTCTCGTTCTCTATTGTCATCATGTACCTGAGGTTTTGGTGGAATTATTTTTGGAGGTTAATTTGAAGCCGAGAGGTTTCTTCGAATAATTTAGTTCTTACTGAATCATCTCCTCGCTGACGGGATAGTCCAGGAGTCCAGACAGACTTTGATGTATCCAACGATCCATTCCTCTTGTTTTTTTTTATCAAATAAATTATAATATTCCAGAGCCGATTATAAACACCGCAGAATGTGGCAGTACAACAGCTGTTCTGACTGCCCAATCGTATTACAGTGATTCCAAACGATTCAATTTAATTGGTCTAAAGAAATGTCGGATAAATAATTTATCGGTCTTTCAAAGTCTTTCGTTAAGTAAATCAACAAAATTAATTATCATGATCAGCTCCACAGTAGTTCCTATAATTAATTATTGCAATTATCACTATTTACACTAATGAATTTTCCAATTACAATGAATAATTCCGATAAAAAAGACAAGTGAGACATTTTTAAATAAAAATTTATTACTTCTCTATAAATTAACAACGAAGAATACAAAACAATTAAGATACAAAATGGCGAATGGAATCTCAAAGGCTTCCAATGCCGTTGAATCTTTTGAGTTTCTCGGGGAAGACGTCCTTAAACAACACAGGATCAGCTCTGAATTCCGCGGATTTGAGTGGCATTGTGTGATAGATTCTGCTGAATCTGTTGATACACTGTGTTCTCTCCGCCATATGCGCTAAATCAGCGGAGAGCATCTCCGTATTGGTGCACTCTGGACACCGGAATTTCTTCTTCGGCGTTACCTTGATCGGTGCCTTCCCCGTGACATTGGCAACGAGAAAATTCATAGCGATATCCTCGCAGTTCATGTGCTCATCGACCCAAGACTTAATGTCCCCTGGCATGGAGGTTGTGTAAAGATAACTCCAGTATTTGTGATGAAAAGCTGCACCAGTGAGAACCATGGATATTCTATTGGTCCACTCGCTTTCATATTTCCAGAGATTCGAGGAATTGTCCCAGTTGTGAGTTCTCGATGGGAATCCAACGATTCTATCCGGGAATTCCCTCCAGACTTCGTAAGCGAATTCCACTTCGTCAGACGTCAGCATGATGATGTCATCGTCAATAGAGAGAACAGCCTCAGTCTCGATTTCTTCGTAGGGGTAGAATCTGTTGGATAATTTGTTCTCCTTTGTTTTTATTACCTGCAGGGGTTTGCTGAGCTTTGGCCATCTGGACGGTGGGGGTGGATCCTTCCTCTGATTATTCCAGATGACGAGGACTTTCGAGAGACTGGGCACCTGGACTATTTTATCTATCAGAGAGAAGAGTAATTCCACTCTGTCGTATGTCAGGATAACAGCGGTGAAGCCATGAATCTTTGGAGCTGTTATGGGAAGAAACAGGGGATTCTTGTTTATGTCGGGGACATTCCAGTGGTTGTAGTCTCGAGATAGATGGGGAAATACACGATCAGAGAGAATGTCCAGCATGGTAGTTGTTATTTTCTCCATTGAGCTGAAATATGTTCGCCAGAGCCAATAGCACTGACGTCGCAATTCCTCAACTCGATTTGGAGAGATGGATTTGAGGGTTGATGTCAGGGTGAGAATGTCAACCTCCCGGATAAATACAGCAGCTCGTCTCCAGTCGATTACCTCAGCAAATGGCATGACAATTGAATCCTCGATGATCACTGGAATGCATCCAGAAGCCAGTGAATCCATGAGGACACTCTGACCGAGTCTAGCTCCCCTGATTACCAGACAGAAGTTGGAGGTCTGTAGAATGTCTGGATATTTGTAAACCTTCTCTCCTAGGCACCTGATGCTCGAGGACATGGGGTTGTGATGGAGACAAGCACCTAGTATCAACAGCTCTTTGTTCCCCGCTGCGATCTCCATCAAATCCTGCTCGAAAGCCAAGTTGATGTTCATCTGGGAGGCCATCACCAGGTGCTTTCTCCTTTCTGGAGATTTTTGGTGGAGACCAGCTGCTGCTGGACTAAACACAGGAATACTTATGTCGAAATTACTCCTGAAGGTCAAAGATGATGGTCCACCAGTGGCTAGCATTGCTCTGCCCACTGGAACGTCCAGGGTGCTGTTGTAATCTGGTAAACCACCTGGAATCATATTCAGGATTAGATGATTTTCACCGTTGTTCCAGAAATCCAGGGATTTTAATGACTGCGACGTTAATTTCAGGTTTAAACGATTCTGATTCAGAGTGTCCAGGGAGGGGACGAAGAGACACGCCTCCTTCGGGTTTGGTGTGTAGTACGGGCTCGAGATTATCGCTGACAAGTACTCGTAGTATTCCCTCGACATTTGGGTTTGAATTCCTGTTGTATCCCGGAAGTTCCTCGGAGGGTAGACGTACACCAGGAGTTTGTTTCCACGAAAACCACATCTGTAGATGTTGAAGCATGTGAAATGGGTGCAGCTGATGTTTGTCATGGTGGTGGTTGGGGAGTTGGAGGTCAAGGTGATGGTGGGAATTGTTGAGAGATCACCCAGGACCAGTGGGTGGTACGTGAGCTCCGATGATGGATGGGTGAACAGGAGAATCTGGTAGAAAATCATTGATAAGATAAAAAGTGTGAAGATGAGGGAGATTACGATGAAGTGGGGACGTGAGGGCAGGGGAAAGGACTTTGGGAGAAATGTCATCTTGAATTTGGTTTTAAATGGAGTCTTGGAGTCTTCTCAGAGAAATTCAGGAGCTTCTCGATTTTTGGTTATGTGGGCATTCGTGGAGGGAATTATCTGAAATTATCCCCTTGTAGAATGGTTTTGCCAGTTTTTGTTGCAACTTTATCACTCTCACATTTTTTTAACTTTGAATAGTCCTCAGGGGATTTTTTTTTGCGGATTTTTATAAATTTTTGGAGTTTACAGGTACCAGACCATTTTTTATTTTTATATTTATTTCCGTGACTGACAGGTTAGGATCACATCAGCTGATTGTATCGCATCTATCGCATGGTATCGCAGAGGAAATATCTATTGATTATTGAACGAAAAACTTCGATTTTTACATATTGACAGATTTTTCTGGGTTTTGGAGTGGAAACAATTCTTTGGGAATTAATTTCGAGGCTTTTTAGTAGTTTATGATGACATATATTCACTTTTGTACAAAATAAAAGGCCTATCAACAAAACGTGAGGTATAAAGCGTAACTCGTGGGTGTAAGAGCCTGTGGAGTTTTTACATTTTCTTGGTGATGGTCTTGATGATTTGCGGGATTTTTAAATTGATTAGACGATTATGGCGTAATTGGCTGCATGAAATCAACCCCTCGACATTCCAGGGCGATGGAAACACCCACAGCGAAGACTCCCACGCTTTTAACTATCGACCTAGAAGGAGAAAATAGTTGTATTTAATTTCTAGAAAGAGTGCAAAAATTGTTTTTTTCTATTTTTGGCGTGCAGTCTCAGGTGTTTGAGGTTACTCCACATGTAGATGCAAATAAAAAGACAGGGAAGTGTAAAAAATAGTATTTACCACTTGAATGGGTCGCAGTAAATTCCTTTGATTATTCCCATTACACTTCCCATTGTTGTTATAGTATTTTGTGATTGAAATTGACGGAAAATCTCGGAGTTTACCGATCTGGGAGTCGCAATGTTCAATTTGATTCTCTATTTATTCAATTCGATATGTAACACTCGTGAAAACCACTGCGTCGCGGTTAGCGCGCAGAATCCATGGCGGTTCGTTTGAATTCAGTACATGTCACGACGTAGAAATGTTGAAATGTTAAATAATAAATTGAATATTCTAATGATAAAATGTCATGAGAATTTGATTTTCGGTAAAAGCAAAATGCCATTGAGACTAAATAAAAGAAATTGACAATTAAAATTTAACGAAGATTTCTTGCAATTAACAATTCAAATTTTTTAAATCTTTTGAATTTTTGGCATTTTAATTGATTATTCAATAATTAATGATTTCCGATTTTCCGAATTTGAACTGAATTAATCAATAATCCAAGATCAAATTATAATCGTAATTTCGATAATAGAAATTCCGCGATAGATCGAAGTCCTTCGATTTTAGAATCGCAGAAAAAATGTAATTAGAGCAAGAGATTTCTTATTGACGTCAAACTCTGAAGAACAAAAAATGGAGATTGATAATTGCGATTGAAATTGAAATCCGTTGAAATTCAAATCTGTATTTTAATTCAACGCTGAATAATTCAGGAGTAGGAGTTTGATGAAATTTTTTCAACCTCTAAAAATGCGAAATGAGAAAATTCCAAGGGTCTGACATTTGATATATCATCTTGTTTACCACCTGGTGGATCATATTTCCGACTGGCGCAGGCGTGGGAGTGGTGGATGCATTGAGGTACCTCCATCGAGGCCAGTTGGTGGTCTCACACCACTTGAGATATTCCCATCAAGTACATGTTCATGTACACAACTTTGTCAATCAATAATAGAGACCCGCCTCCGCACATTCATTCATCCCTTGGTACTATCACTCGTCAATTTATTTCAACAATTATTCAAGACTTCTGAGGTTTTTACTAATTTTTCGGTGGCAGTTGTTTCTCATGTGACGATTTGTACACGAAGGACTGAGTGATCTTGCGGATTCTACGAGACGCGAGCCCTTCGTAAACAGCTGCTCTCAGATATTGTGATATATACGATTTTCTTTGGGATATCGAGGTTCTTGGAAATGGCACAGGAAAGCTCCAGGAGTGTCGATGAGAAGAGCTATATTTTGGATGCCAGGAAAAATTACGAAGATGTGAGTAATTTTTTTATTTATAAAATCGATATTTCTGATGAATTTTATGTTTCTGGGATCTTTTGATTTTTGGATCTTTTGAGCTTTCATTTGAGATCATTTCAGTTTTATTCTCGTTTAGTTTAACATTCATTGTTTATATTTTTCATTTTTTCAATCATTCTTTAATCTAAAATATTTATTATTTTGAGTTAAATTGTTTGATTACAATAATTTTTTAATGCAATTTCTTGATCTCTAAAAATTAAATTTCAAATTCAATTTGAAGATAAAATATTGAATTTTTTTTTTAATATTACACTCAACTTTTATATTAATTATAAAAAAAATCGTGTTGATAATTCCGGGTTGCTCTCCATGGAAAAGTACTCAATTCGGTAATTAATAGCGATACAATTAATCACGAAAATATCAGTGTTATCACCCACACGCCTAATTAATGATCGGAATTATTCCGGAATGTGGATTGCATTAAAAAGAATTGAGACTCATTTGCATTGACATGTCAATTCAATTTTTCCTAGTTCATTCTTTACGAGTCTGACCCGATTGAACTTTTTCACGTTCATTATGCAATAATATTCATAAATGTTACTCATTCCTCTTATCTCACACCAATGTACACAATATTTCGCACAGACAAAAGCTCGTATCAGCGAACACAACAAAAGATTAATTCCATTCATCACCAAAATATTTGCTATCATCACCACAAACTTTGAAATATCATTCCCCAATTATTCCACTATTTTTAATTACAAAAATTTCTAAATCTAATGAATTTTTCCTCCAAGAAAATTCACCGAAATAAAATATTCTTTACTAACTCCTGAATTATTTCCCGTAAATCATTCAAATTCCGTTCAGTTCACATCAAGATTTAATTATTAACAATAAAATTAAAGAAATAAACCCGTGAATTTCATTGAACTCAATGAAATGACCAATTAAAATTGTTTAATTCTCATTTTTATCATGAAACATCAAATATTGAAAATTGAAAAATATTTTTGATGCTGCAATAGGCAGAAATAATTTGTATTGTTATTTAAAATTTATTATTATTTATATTTTTTATTTAGTTAAAATATTTAATTAAAATATTTCGTTGTCGAGAACAAATTAAAGTTTGAAAATGAATGAATTGAAAGGAATTGTATAAATTGAATGAATTGAAAGGAATTGTATAAATTGAATGAATTACTGGAATTAATGAATTGTAAAAATTTGATGATTGACAATCTAATATTCGCATGCACCGAAATATCAGGGCAACAGCCTGGGAACCGATGACTCCTACGACGATATGAGACAGCTCGTAAGGGTAAGATAATGGTGTTGTCTCTCTGGGGCCTCCGATTAATCAAATATTTCTTCAATTTTTTCATGTTTGTTAATGATCTTTTGCTCATCATGCTCACCGTCATCGCCTTTGGGTCTTCAGCATCATAACCATCAGCAAATAAACATAAATAATGCCATCGGAATGTATCATTAAAAGTGATTATAACTTCAGCAAAGTGACATTTTTATTTAGAAATGTCTTGGCGCATGTTAAATCCAAATGACTAATTATTTTTCAATCGCTGATTGAAGGCATGAGCATGACTAAAAGACTCTAGGAAAATGCCACACCAATTTATTATTCTTTTTCATTTTATTTAATTTATCTAATTGTCGCAGACTTCAACTAGTGAAGGAGCGGTAGATAAAAATGTAGGAGAATTCACCTCACGAAATTCAACTGGTGATTTTCAGTTTTAATTGGCAATTTTTTAAGATTTTAATTGGATTAATTGCCATCGATTTCAGGGGGAGGAGGAGGATGAGTCGGGGAAATTCTCCAGTCTGCCACTGGCGAGCTTTAATTTCATCAATTCCATCATTGGGAGTGGAGTAATTGGTGGGTAATTAATTTTCAAGATGAGAAAAGATTGTTATTTATCATTTTTCCATTTTTCAGGAATCCCTTATGCTCTACACCAGTCCGGATTTGGATTGGGGATCGGTCTTCTGATTGTCGTTGCTATTCTCACGGATTATTCCTTGATTCTCATGGTCAGGAGTGGACATTTATGCGGGGAGATGAGCTATCAAGGACTCATGAGAGCTAGCTTTGGAAGAGTTGGATTTTACATACTCACAACACTCCAGTTCATTTATCCATTCATTGGTAATTTAATTGCATTGTTTATTTAAAAATTTTGTGGAAAAATCTCCGAATTCTGTAAAATTTTTATTACAATTCTATAGATTCTATTGGACTTCCCTTGAAATTTTCTTAAAATTCCGTTTGTTTTTTAATAAAAGCAGAAATATTTCGTGTGAAAATATAAATAATTCATAGATTTCCATTTTTTTTAATTCCCGTACTGATTTTTCTATTTTTTCTTCATGAATTTTATTATGAGGATAAAATGAATTCTCCGAGGAAAGATTTGAACTCAGATTTAAGAATTTTCATAGAATTTCTTTTTTTTTCTTTCTTTTCTTATTCATAAAGAATAATAATGGTAATGACTTTGAATTAATTACAGCCATGGTATCGTACAACGTTGTTGTCGGCGATACAGTGACAAAAGTTATAATCCGTGTATTCGGCCTGAGAGAGGATAATATATTCGGTAAACGCGAAGTTGTGATTCTTCTGGCAACAATGTGGATAACAGTGCCACTTTGTTTATACAGAAACGTAGCAAGACTAGCTAAAATATCGTTCCTCTCCCTCGTCTGCGTCGGCTTCATTCTCCTCGCAATATTCATCAGGATGAGCACAATGGCAGCACTAGTGTAAGCTAACAATCATTATTTCAATTAAAACTCCCCAGAATTATTTACAAAATAATTTCCCTATAACTTAGACTAGACCACTATAAATGAAAATAGAGGAATACAATTTCCTGATAAAAGCCTGATAGAAGCCTGATAAAAGCCTGATAAAAACCTGACGAAAGCTAGAGTAACAATCAGATGTACTTGTTTTCAGTCCAGAATCCACCGATAGCTGGAGATTTGCATCGATAAGAGGTGTAATTCCCTCGATAGGAATAATGGCATTTGCATTCATGTGTCACCACAACACATTCCTCATTTACGGCTCCATCGAGCGTGCCACCCAGCAGAAGTGGGACGTAGTGACCCACTGGTCCCTCTTCACATCATTCATCGTAGCCAGTGCTTTTGGTATAGCTGGTTACGCCACATTCACGTCACACGTCCAGGGAGACCTGATGGAGAACTACTGCTGGGACGATGATCTCATGAACTTCTCCAGAGTCATGTTCAGTGGAACAATCCTTCTGACTTTTCCCATCGAGTGTTTCGTCACTCGTGAGGTAATTTTATCTTCTTTCATTCCCTTATTGTTTATTAGTTAACAAAAGATTATAAGTTAACGTTCCCCAGGTGATCCTTACAGCGATAAAGGGAACGGACGAGACGGAGAATCACGATATGTACATCGCAGGTTCTGATCGTCGATATTTACTCATCACAATGGGAATAATAACAGTGGCTTATTTTATCTCGATGACCACTGATTGTCTGGGGGTTGTTCTTGAGCTGAATGGCATACTGGCAGCAGTACCTCTGGCCTACATCCTCCCAGCTCTTTGCTACCTGAAATTGGAAAATGGTGGACTGCTCTCGTCCCAGAAACTTCCTGCACTCGGGCTCTTCGTGGCGGGAATTTTTGTTGCTGTTTCGGGACTCTTGTTGATCATTTTTAATGACGACAGGGATGAGTCCTGCAAGCATGGACAGATTATGAGCTATTGCTTGAGCAATTCCACAGTATCTACCACCACTTCGTCATCAGAAATTACTACCACTGTTAAACGATTGATTGCAACAACTGCGAGAACCATTTCTAGCTCTATTGGTGTCACTCAGGGTTTTGAAACCACCACCATTTATTCTGCTGTCACTGGGAGCAATGCCACTGATGCTGCCTTCACCGGATAATTCTTCAGGGTTCAGGGAACGGTCAGTGATTTTTTTGCGCGAAAATTAATTTTTTCCGGCTGAAATTAATGCAGAAAATCATTTAGGAAAAATTACTTTCTAGGGATTTAATTGTATAATATTCTATTTAATTTGAATTATGTAAAAGGTTTTGGGGGATTTATATTCGAGTTTTTTTTGGAAATTCTTTCGAGGATTTTTATTTAAAACTGTTGTTCTGTTGACAAATATTCAACAGAGGAAAAGTTTTTCATCTTCATTTTTCTACGAAAATTGTCTATTTTGTATTCTTTTTGCACTGTTTTTTATAATAATTTTCTAAAAACACTTTAGTCGAAACTTTTAGGAGAACTATTTTTTTAGTAACAAATAGTTTCTTGGTTTGTGATTGTTGTTCATTTTTCCAGTGGAGATTCGATGGATTTTCTGTTAATTGTTGAGTTTTCAATATTTTCAATAATTTATAGCGATTCATTAATGAGATTTGATAAATATTGAATACCAATTATTTATTTTGAAGCAATAATGCTTTTTCTGTTTGAAGTTTTCTACAGGCATCTAATCTGGAACATTAATCTCGCCAGAATAATTCAATTACGATTAGAGTAATGAGCAACAGGGGCTGGTATAATTACCAGTTTACAACAAATGACGATCTAAAGAAAGTTGTGAATATTATTGATAATTATTCATTTAGTCTGCAGAGCTGAAGGTGCACAAAGCAATCAATAACATTTATTCCGATTGTTTTGTAATCTATCAATTTTCTTAAGATTTTTATTTACATTTTTCCCGAGCTCTCTGTGTTGACAATATTTTTTATTATAAACATTATAAATATTATTTCTTAATTTTTCTTCAATTTGATCAAGAGAAAGAGATTTTACGAGGAGAAATAGAAGTGTAAATATTGTTTTGTGAATTTATTATATTATATTAATATTGCTATAGCATAATAAATAATGGTCGAAGGCTCGAGAACAATAAGGGCGGGAGTCCGAAAAGGGAATTCCATCGGGAATTCGTTGATTTCGAGCCTTTGACACCCGATATTATTTATTTAAGAAAAATCAAAGTACTTAGATGCCAAATGATAAATGAGAATATTCGAGACACTCGAAAGGGGACGACAACTCAATTACAGCTAGCGCTTGATATTTTATAGATAAAAAAATGTGTTTTGAGAAAAATTTTCGATAATTTTAACATTCGCAAGACCCTCGGTTTATTTATTATTAAATTACGAGTGGTTTTCTCGTGGTTAACTCGACCATTTCTCACTCTGTGATAGATTACGTTCCAATCAAAAGATGATAAAAGATGATACTGATAATTAATGCAAGCTAATTAACTAATTGAAATTCACTCCAAAACACCAGGGACGCATGAACGAAAGTCTAATGGTTAAATATCGATATGATATACTATAAATATGTAATAATGTATAAATTATATTAATGTTCAGTCATATTGCATTTGTTCATGTTTATGGGTGGAGCAATAAATTCTACGTGGTTGAATAATAAATGAAAAGAGGAAGTTTTGGACTTCTTTCAATTTGGAAAATACCTTTTTAATTATCTACAATTTTTTAAATAAATTACGATGATTTTAGTGATGACCTAATTGATGAATTCGTTGATGTTTAAACTACGTCATTTTTTTATTTATGCACTTAGGCTAGTGCTTCAGGTACTGTTGCTGTGCAAGGCCCTTGGAAATGGTACCTGAAACAATAACATAATTAATTAATTATAATTAATTAATGATTCTTGTCTATTCCTCGAATTTTTGTTTTTTTTATTGCAAAATTTTCTGGTGCATTGAGAAAATCATTTGTTTCCTGAATTAAATTTTTTCTTATCAATTCTCTCTCAACATTTTTGTCAATATGATATTCATTTTCAATATTGATTGATTATATTAATCTTTTTACAACAGTCTCTCCATTTAATTTTTATGGATTTTACAATAACAATAAATAAATGAAAATACCGCGAAAAATGTGCGTCCAATAATTTCTACAGAAATGTTAAAATCAATTAAAGTTCAACTAAATGATAATAATTATTGCAATAGAAGCGAAAAAATTCCCTAAAAATGGATTTTGGATATTCCCCTCAGATGAAGCAAAATTTTTGAAGAATAATTGCTCTCCCAATTGACGCAGACAGTGAATGATTATTTTAAAATTACTGAAATTTTCTCGTGGCGTCTGTTTCTTCGATGTTGAATTCAGCAACTGGAATTCCTCGTTCAGCAACTCTAGGTGCAAACATCGCAGCTGGATAGACCATTGAGGACGTTCCAATGATGAGACAAGCATCACAGGTCTCCACCGCTTGCTCTGAATAATTTAAACAGATGCTGTAATAATTATGGAATAATTGAGGGATTGTACTGCTCTTGGGAATGATATTGACCAGCTTTATCAAGCACATCAGCATCTAAACTTTCCCCAAACCATGTTATGTGTGGTCGCAATAAACCGTCACAAGAGTTTTTCTTGCACTTTGGAAGTTCTTCGATTGGAATATCCGAAGTCATAGCATCCGGATCTGGAGAACTGTAAGGTAATCGTCATGATATCGATTTGTGGTCATTATCCAGAGATTTTTTGATTGAAAATTTATATTAATCAGAAGAAAAATTGACAAATTGACAAATTGATTAGTAAGAGAGAAGATTGTTGTCTAGTAATTTTTTTGTGGATGTGTGGGGTACGTAAAATAGAGTAGGCTGTCCTGATATTGTCCTGATCTTTTGAGTTTTACCATTTTCCATCTAGGGCAGGACAGATGGGAATTGTGTGGTTGATCTCGATGTCTTCGCACTTTGTGCAACGGGTCTTGTAGAGGGAACCGTGAAGTTCTATTATGTTCTTGGTTCCAGCTCTCTGGTGGAGGCCGTCGATGTTCTGGGTTACTACCGTCACATTTTTACCTTCTCTTGTTAATCGCAACTCGAAATTTGCAATTGCTTCATGCGCCTGAAAGAAGCGAAATAGTTGAGGAATTCAAACCGCGGAATATCCTCTATTTCTCTCTTCGCATTTATATCAGTAACGAGTGGATTTATAAAAAAATGTCATAAAGATTTTGTGTGGAAAATTGAATTTCCCACAAAAAAAAACTTTTGATATTTTCTCCTAAAGTGGATAATTACCGAGATAATTACCGGAATAGTGAACCGAATTCTGGAGCGTGCTAGTTTCACTGGTACAAACATCAGTACAATAATCCATAATTATCTCGTTACTGAGTGGATTTAGAAAAAAATGTTAGAGGAATTTCTTGTGGGAAATTGAATCCCCTACAGAAAGTTCCTCTGAAATTTTATTGTAGACTCTATAATTACCGAGATATCTGCGAAATAATTGATAAATATTATTATAGTGACCTTATTGGGCTGTACTTTAGCAGCTCCATTCCTCCGGAACTCATAAAACTCCCACACGAGGGATGGATTACTCTTAAAAGCATGGGGTGTTGCCAAACTCTGGGCCAAATACGTTCTCCAGAATCCTCCAGCACCCCTGAATGTCGGTATCCCAGATTCCGCCGATATACCGCTACCCGTCAATATTAATATATTTTTTGCATTCGCAAGCGATTCCTTAAATGACTTCATCACGTTATTCAATATTACGTTCGCCAGCTTCAACTGATTTTGTTTCTACTTTCAATAGTTGTATTTTTATCACTGTTACGTATTCCACGAAGGGGAGGGGGTGCCTCACAGCTGGTGCGTCAGCTGTACCTGGCGCCATTTTGGAGAACAAATTCTCGGAAATTTTACTGGCAATTTCAAGGAAAATCGACGGAGAAAAATAGAACAGCATGACTTTTCGTTATGGAATAAATAATATTGAATAATATCTCTATTGGAAATTAATTAAAAAAAAAAAATTCTGCAATTCTATAAAAAATTATGCAACTTTATTGTATAATTTGCAATAATATTGCCTGTCCATGAAATTTTGATAATTTAATTAATTATTTGTGTATCTCTTAATTAATGGAATATTCTCGCAAAAACGAATAGTTTTTAAATAAAATTGAAATAAAAACTCTTATAAAATTTTTGTAGAATTCCTTGAAGAAATCGTTGAGTTGCGATTTTAAACTATTTTACGTATAAAGAAAAAAATAGAGAATTAGATTTTCTATTTTCTCGGAAAGTTGATTGATTTCTCAGAGATATTTTCCGTCGATCTCTGTGAAAATAAATCCTTGAAACCCACTCTCCTCTCCGACATGTCGAGAATTTCTCCCTGCAACTCTTTGACCTGCGAATTTAATTCGAATCTCATCCGTATGAGAGAGAAAATAGCAGAGAAAATATATCTTTTACTTCATTTTCCATTGATTGAAGACTCTCCATCAGAGTCTTCACGGATTTTGTGCATTGATTTGCTGAGACTCTTCGATCATTTTCCATTCTCGCAAGCATCCCCGTGGCGAATTTCGCGAGCACTTTCACCGCATGTATCTAAAAAAAATATTATTTACAATATTCTAACGAATTCCTCGTACCCCAAACAATTTATTTTACCGATATTCCTTTGGACTTCAGGTCTGCAGTCAAACTCGTCAATTTGCATCTGATTTCTTCGAACATCTGAAGATTTGATTAATTTATATTCCATTAATTATAATTATACATACAAATTAATTATTTAATTAATTACACATAATGAAATCATAAAAACCAATAATTAACCCACATTAATCAATAATTTATTATTATTATTGTTATTATTATTATTATTATTAGAAGTAGTAGTAGTAGTAGTATATATTTTTTAAATTATTTTCAGATGTAAAAAAGAATAAAAATGATTTAACCGAGAAATTTTACCTGCAATTCGTCAAACGTCTCCTCCAATGGCTCCCCATTGACAATCTTCGCAAAACCAATAATTATTAATAAATAAAAACATCAAGTTAAATAAAATAACCTCTACCGTTCTCTTCAGCTCGTCCCTCCCTCTGGCATAAATAACAAAAATCGACATTACGACGACACTGAAGAAAAAACACCAGAAAATTTTGAAATAGCTGGAGTAGATAAATAATATTATCCCAAAGGTTTTAACTCCGCACGTTGTGATGAGACAATAAATTGTGAATACCATGGTAAGTGTCCCATGCATCTTTGAAATTGGCGCTGCAACTGATGCGTGCGCAGGGACAATTAATTTTGAGGTTATGTTTTCCAGTGCCGAGAGGAAAACGTATTTATCAGTTCAACTGTTCGTCGGGCACTGTGAAGAGTACCCGAAATAGTTATCAGAAGAAGTAATAAACAATAAAGCTTCAAAACTATTTAAAAAACTCGGAATTGTCATTTGAAAAAATAACAAAATACCACAATTCAAAGAACTCCACGCACTGAGAATTGTTATAAACAAATAGTGATTATGGGAATATAAACAACAGTTTCATAATTACCTAAAGAATCTACTGTAATTCGTGTTATTATTGCTATTATTATTATTTTTAAACCATGAAAAAAAACAGCAGAGTTATTTAAAGAACGTAAAGCAATTGGAATAATTATTTAAAGGGAACAAGAGGAATTTGTAATCTCTAATAAACGAGTAACAATTAGGATAATTATTTAAAAAATGGAAGAGCTAATGCACCTGGACCTTTACGGACTCCTGGAGGTTTCGCCCTCGTCAACGTCATCACAAATAAAGACAGCCTATCGTAAAAAGGCGCTGTCATGCCATCCGGATAAAAATCCAGATAATCCAAAAGCAGGGGAGCTCTTCCACCAGCTGTCAAGAGTCCTGGAGATCCTGACTGATGAATCAGCGAGATCTGCATACGACAAAGTCCTCCAATCCAAGGAGCAGGCGAAGGAGAGGGCGCAAAAGCTAGACGCCAGGAGGAAAAAATTCAAGGACGACCTTGAGGCGAGGGAGGAGAAATTCCGGAATGCCGGGGAACCTGGAAAATCCGGGAAATCAGACGAGGAGAAGCTGAAGGAGGAGATCGAGAGGCTCCAGAAAGCGGGATCCAGACTCGTCGAGGAGGAGGTGAATTTCATTAATGAACAGATTCGCCAGCAGTTGAGGAAAAATCGAACAGAAGGGCGAGAAGGGCAGGACGAGGGGAGTGGAAAGGTCAAGATCCGGTGGAGAGTTGATAATGAGGAAAAACTGGAGAATGGAGGGTACAGTCGCGAGGTTTTAACGAGAATTATGTCAAAGTATGGTGATGTTTCTGGGGTGGTGCTGTCTGGAAAGGGTGGAAGGGCTCTGGTGGAGTTTAAGGAGAGATCAGCTGCGGAAATGGCTGTGGGAATCGAGAGAGGACTTGTGGGGAATCCTCTCAAGCTGGAGGGCATGTGGGAGGGGGCAAAGGTGAAGACAGAAGGGCTCACAGGATCTAGGACAGAAAGACCGAAGCCGACGGGATCGAGGACAGCAGAAGGGCTGAGCTCAAGACTTTTTCCGACACAAGGGGATGCTTTTAGGGGCCCCTCGACATTTCCCAGTTTTTCCTCGGCTCCTGATATATTTGGGACGACTAACGACGAGGACTTCGAGACCATGGTCCTGGCGAACCTCAGGAGGGCCGAGGAGAGGAGAAAAATCATCCACCAAATGATGGAGGAGAACAAGACGAGTTGATTTGTAATTCATTAATAATAAAAATCAATCTTGGAAATCTCAAATCAATAAAACAGACTTTTTCATATTTGTATTTATCTCTGGACTATTCCTTTTTTATCGTTTTTATTAAATTACATTTTTTGTTTGTGAAGGGGATTTTTTTGTTTTGGAGAATTTGACGTCGAATTTTTTAAAGTTGCCGCCTTTTTTCACTACCGCTACTGCGTGATGCAGAGAAACCCAAAAATATAACCTGAACAGGAAATCTAAAGGAATAGTGCAAATACTTGTAGCGAAACCATTATTTTGGTGATTATTAATTAGAGGAGAGTAACAAAAAAAGGTGAAGTTTTGCAACAATAACGGAATTGACAAGTACATCAAGTTAATAATCAATTAAAGGTGAGGGGGTAACTGAAACTGTGATTAGTCGATTGTTGATGAGCTCCCGGCGTCGTTTGTTTGGTTTTGTTGATTTTGTTTAATTGAACAATCGTTCACTGAATAAAGACTGATTACTTCATTATATGTGATATTTGAAAAATAAATGTGCATTCAGTGATGGATATTTTTCAGAATCCGTTGGATTGATCGCCTAGAGAATATGTCGGGGGGAATTTTGTTCGGTGGTGACGAGATTGGGGCCCTCGTTTTCGATTTGGGGCATCATTCCCTGAGAGTCGGTTATGCCCAGGAAGACACACCAAAGGCGGAAATTCCAGCGGTCGTTGGCATTGGCGAAGACACCAATGGAGGAAGCAACAAGGGAGAACCAATGGATGTCGATGATAAAAAACAAGATAGCAATATTACTCAGTCAAAGCCGAAGTATTATATTGACACGACGATTCTTCATGTTCCCAGGCCAGGTAGGCATTTATATATTAAAATCAGGACTAAAAACTCTTACAATTGTCCCCTCTAATTTTGTTAATCAATTAATTTTTATTTATCTTTAAACTCAATTAAAAACTTAGATGAATTCGTTTCGATTTATTAATTTACTAATTTATTCACAATATTAATTAATGCAACGTATGATAAATTTCAGGTATGGAAGTGGTATCCTACATGAAAGATGGAATGATAGAGGACTGGGACCACTTCGAGAAGGTCCTGGACTACACATATTCCAAAGTAATCCAATCAGATGCCGAGTACCACCCAGTGCTGTTCTCAGAGTCACCCTGGAACGTGCGAAGTAAACGAGAGAAGCTTACAGAGTTAATGTTTGAGAAATACAACGTGCCAGCGTATTTTCTCGTGAAAAATGCAGTCCTGGCAGCATTTGCCAACGGCAGAGCCACTGGAATAGTCGTGGACTCTGGTGCCACGCACACATCAGCTGTTCCCGTTCAGGATGGATTTGTCCTGACGCAGGCAATAGTCAAGTCTCCTCTGGGGGGTGACTACATCAGTATGCAGTGTCGACAGTATCTCCAGGAGAATGACATCGATCTATCACCTGCTTACATGATTGGCAGCAAGGAAGTCGTCAAGGATCACGAAAAGCCCAGGTGGACGCCGAAGAAGGGCATCCCAGAGGTCACCAAGTCCTGGCACAATTATATGGTTAAAAAACTCATTCAGGACTTTCAGGCAACTGTCCTCCAGATCTCTGAGGCACCGTACGACGAGAAAATTGTTTCGACAATTCCTGCGGTGCAGTATGAATTTCCAACGGGATATCATCAGGATTTTTCCACTGAAAGGTTCAGGATACCTGAGGCTCTCTTCGATCCCAGTGTTGTCCAGATGAGAGGTGGTCTCGTTGGGAATACCATGCTGGGGTGTGGACACATTGTCACAACGAGTGTTGGAATGTGTGATGTGGATGTGAGACCTGCGTTGTATGGAAGTGTTGTTGTCACTGGAGGCAATTCCTTCATTCAGGGATTTCCAGAACGTCTCAATCGTGATTTATCTATGAGAATTCCATCCAGTATGAGATTAAAACTCATCAGTGCTAATGGATGTGCTGAGAGGAGATTTGGCGCTTGGATTGGGGGCTCCATTCTCGCGTCCATAGGCACATTCCAGCAGATGTGGATATCGAATCAGGAATACGAGGAGAGTGGAAAGAGCCAAGTCGAGCGGAAGTGTCCCTAGATCTAAATCGCCTTTTTTTCGTTTATTTTCTGTGAAGTGGCAAACGAGATAATTCCAAATACATGGAAACATTTGATGGGAAAACCTGACGCCTTCTACGAGGAATTTTATTAAGTCTCTGATAATTTTATTGGAGATCTATAAGAATTCTGGTGAAACAGTCGTTTTTGTTTTTTTTTCCTGCAGTAAAATTAAAAATTATTACCAATTGATTGTTTTTGGACAGAAAATCTGTGGATTTTTTTTTATGTAATTTATTCTGTTGGGATTCTTTCTATTGGATTGAATAAAATTAATGGCAAAAATCGATTTTTTTTATAGGATTCAAGAATGTTTTTAATGGAATTCTTGTAGGAATTGAAAATATTTTGTCGAGGACAGCGCTAGGTTTTTCTGTAAACCTTTTTCATTCACAAAACTTGATTTTCCACCTCTGTGCTAGTTTTTTAATAAAAAAAATTGAACAATTAAAGTCTAATCATACGATCAGGTGGTATTTATGTGAATTGTAAGAAGACGTATTTTGTAAAATATAAACCGAAATTGTATCAAGATAGTAGTAGAAATTATTATTCACCCCAGACTGTTCATTTGTGTTTCTTTTTGATTCGTATTGCTTCGACGGAATCACAAAATCTAAAAAAACAAAAATTCCCCCAATCGAATGATTTCATTTTTATAATAAACTCTCAATAATTTATACTTCCACCAGTTGTTGATCATCCCTTCAAATAAATTGTAACATTTATCAATAATTTCTAACGGTAAGTTGAGATTAATTCAATGAGTTGCGAATCTCTAACGCAAATATTTTTCCAGAAAAATCCAAGGCTGTCCATGTCTACCAGGAAATGGATGCAATCAGTGAATTTTCGCAACAGCATCGCCAGTTCCCGGAAAAAAAACCGCTGTCACCTGTCGTAAACTTAAATCGATAGCGTGATGGATATAAGAGAGAAGCATCACCGAAGAAAAATAGAAACGTCAGTAGCAGAATTCAAAATCATGGCATTCAAATACTTAGTGGTCCTTGCAGTCTTCCTGTGAGTATTACATTTTATTTATTTACCTTCAACATTCCACGATTCCACAATTCGTAATATTCCTCATATTTCGTTTATTAATTTTTTGATTAGATGAATCGAATTGAATTTAAATAACAAGTATTTCAAAGGTGTTGTTTAATTTTCTGATGAGGCGATAAAAAATTGAGTGGAGGTAATAAATAAATTAAAATGTTGTAATTGAATATTTTCTGTTGCATCTTTCAATGATCTGACAGTTAATGAAAAGTTCAAGAGAAATTTAATGGAGTCTTCGAATTTTCCAGGGCTGCTTCCTTCGCTACTCCAGTGAGTCAACCAAAACTCTCTGAAGCTGCCCCAACGCCTTGTCCTGGTTATCGACCTGATATCATCGGTCCAATTGATCCTGGAATGTATCCCCCGAATATTTATCCCGGTTCATACGACAAAGATTTCGCTAGAATACCCCACGGGCTTTTGACGATCGCTTAATGCTGTCAGAATTATTTATCAACATAAATATTTTCGGGATGACAATATCTGATTTAAAAATAAATACCATTGACTAAAACACTCCCATGTATTTCATTGTTTTCTTTTTTCTCTTCTTGCGGTTTTCCATTATTTTTTTATAAATCCGCAGTCCAATTTCGTTCACATAATTAGAATAACAAAAATTGAATGAAAATCAAAAAAAAAAAATTGAAAAAAATTATCCTTTGGACTTCCCCGGATTTTATAATTGACTTTTTGATTTGTCCGCAGAAATTCTCTTCGTTGACATAAAACAAATAATATCCCATCAATTCCTTTTGCTTCAAGCTATATTATTTTCTGAGTTTTCCTGGTAATGAAGCACTTTTCTAACGAAAATTGAAATGTTAATGAATTTTCATAATCAATATTTAAGTCGCCACATATTTACTGCTGACATGCTCATAAATGACATCATAAAATAGAAGAAGAAGGCCAGAGACACGTGATTGTTATTATAAGATAATATTTTGGCTATAAAAGTAGCTGCGCTAGAGAAGATAAAGTCTAAAGTGTCCGGCAAGTACAAAAATTGAGGGAATTATGAAGCTTCAATTGTTCGTGGTGTTCCTCGTTATGATTCTGTGAGTAGATTACAAAATTATTCAAATCCTTCGAGTTTCATCATTTTATTTTCAGGACTTTGTGTCACGCAAATATTGGATATTGGTTTGCACAGCCATTTCAACAGTTGGAGACATCCCGGGCACAAGATTACTGGAAAATCTCTGGTGGTAAGTTCGAAATATAATAATAGTAATCATAAATAATTATCAAAAATAAAAGAACATAATCTAAAACTTTCTGCTTGTTAACAATTCAATTTCTCAACCATAAATGTATCGATTTCTAAGAGTTAGATTTTTTCTGGGAGTGAGAAATTGTTTTATAAACAATTCTGTTTGTTATTTTTAGATTGTTAAAATTGTTCTTAACTTTTTTCAGGAAAAAAAACCCTTTGGGAGGATCCTTCCCGCCCACTTTTCAATTTAGAAGACGAAAGTGATAATTCACCGAGGACTCGTTCAAAAAAAATATGAAATGACATAGACCTCCAGAAATTAAAAATCTTGAATTCAATGCGCATCAAAAATTAATGTAAAAAGTTGATGAAATACTAGAAAATGGGACTGCTAATTGATTCACCTCACTAAATGACTTCAATTAATTATTGAGGACAACTCATTAAAACACAACTAGTGTCAATTGCGATAATGAACATTTGAGTGATTGTAATTTTCGTCGGTTTTTTTGATAGAAAATTCGTGTGTTTTTGTAAATAAAATCCAAGGTTGACGCCATCTGAATTGTTATTCACTCGGAAATTCATAAACCATGAGCCACAGGATTTACGAACACTCGAGAAGCTTTTGGACTAGACAGTACCGAATTTATGGTCTCTATAAAATTGTTGATAAGAGCGCAGATATAAAAAATGTTCGCAAATACAACGGAAAACAGTCTTTCAAGCATTTTTTCAGAATGAAAAGTTAGATTAAGAATTTTTGAAAAAAAAAACTGCCGCCCGGCGACCCTCCCCCCCACGATGGATACCAATAACTATCCTTGAATTATTCTGAAAGCAATTTGTTTACATTTGAGCAGAGTTTGTTAATCAGCAAAAAAAAATAAAAAATAAAAAATAATCTGTCGTATCTCAAGCTGCGTGAGAAACTCTAGACTTCCATCTTGGCCCCGCGGCTAATTATAGTAAGAATGTCGAAAGGTACATCAGAGGTAAATGACTATTACTCCCCACCGCGGAACTTTATATTGAATTACATTTTATATTAGGTATATTTTTGTTTACTCACTCAACAGCAATACCAATCGATCTCCTTTGGAAATTATTGACGTACTCAATTATTGCTTGTACTCGGTACAAGCATGAACACTCCGCAATCCTTTATACAGCAAATTCTATAATTAAGTTTATAATTATGAATTATAATTAAACAGTTCATACTTATATCGGGTGCCCACGTAGTAATCTCATGCCTTCCCCGATGGATGCCCCACTCCTGAGTGTAGTTTATTTATCCGCTATCCCAGACGTACAATATCCGAAGGTAGATCGAATGATTTGATGAATATCATGAGGTAATCCAAGTCAAAAAAATATTTTTGACGGCTGGAATTTCAATTTTTTCGTTGGAATCTTTCGTATTGAATCATATGAGGATTTTAATGGCGAAAAGAAAAAAAAATTGGCTTATGAGGGGATCGAACCCGCGACCTTCGCGTTATTAGCACGACGCTCTAACCAACTGAGCTAATAAGCCTTGTATCTGAGTGTTTTTTTTCTCCAATTTAAATTGAAAAATGCTAAAAAATAACTAATTGATTATCATTATGCCGTATGTTTGACAGTAGAACGATTGCACAACAAAATATTGCAAACTTGAAGAAATTATCTCTTCAATTATTTATGCCATTTAAAAAATACAAAATGTTCATTGGAAAATGTCATCATAATATTATTTATGTGGCGAAAAATCATTTAGGAAACTCCGACTTCTTTGAACTTCTTCGACGTTCTTCGTAGTAATAATAAATTATTGTCAAGAGACTACCAAAATTGATTTATTGATTATTGGGAAATCAATTTTGGATTTGGTGAGAGGGTAGGATAGAAGGAAAGGAAAAGACGGAAGAGAATGGAATATTTCAGGCATTTTTTTAGCAGATGAATTTTTCCATCATCGAATTCCCTGGGGTACGTTAATTCGTCGGACCAGAATTATAATTATCTTGAAATCACGGGACACGACGCATCACCCCATCCTCCAAGACTCGTGATGGCATACCCATCGCTGTCCACGCAAAAGGGACGTCCATTGCTGAATTGAAGGGCCTCGTAATTCCCATTGGTTTCACAGGTCAAGAGATTCTCCAGCCCTTCATCATTAAAAATTCTCGTGTCTCTCGCACAGTCTAAAACGAAAATAAAATGAGATAACCCAATTATCTGAGGACGAAATAAAAAATTATAAACTTCTCACTGAGAAAATTATGAATTTATGAATTAAAATTGAAAAAATGTTTGGAATTTCTCACTGCAGTTCATGTTCCTGACGGATCCAATGGGCGTTTGATAATTCTCAAGTCTGCTGGAGTCCTTCCAGGTGCAAAATACCCTAAAAATAATTTCCACAAATCATTGAAGTAATTCATACACTTACCATTTAATATATAACCAATCTTCAGGCATTCAAACACCAATTGATATTTGAAATTTTCAATTTTTGTTAATCGCCTCAATTCTAAAACTCTGAATATATTATTAATAATAAATTATAAATACAGCTAGAAGATAAAAAATAAATGCAATTAATTACGTTTTCCTGTCAACCCTGTAAGAGGCAAAACTGCCATCACCATCGCAAAGTGCTTCATCGATAAATGAGAAAACTCGTCCATGGGCTCTCAGTTTCACCAGAATCTTTTGACGTGCAATTTTCTTGCTCTCGCACTGACGCCAGTATTTACTCCCTACATCATCCCCGTCATCTGAGAATGAATAAAATAATGATAACCAAAACTTAAAATAATTGACAAAACTCACAGCAGGATAAATATCTCATCATGGATTCTGGGAAGATCCTCTCCACGGGCTGTCCAGTTTTTGGATTGGCACACCAGCATAAACCATTATCACACTGCAATGACTCGTAATTACCGTTTTCTGAACAATGAAGGGACAGATCTGGTCTAGTGGCCGCCAATTCCTCTCTTCGTCGGCTGCAGGCTGTAACAGGTTTATTCTGCATTTCGAATTCATTTGAATTCATCTATTTACCGATTTATGAATGATTCTAACAATTCGAGATGCGATGTGGCTTCTATTGTTGATTATTCAGAGATAATTTGTGCATCTATTCAGTCATTAAGAATAATTCTGTGTTAATTAACGTGCGTTGCTCTACGCATACTCAAGAGAGATTAAAAAATAAAATGGCTGCTGGTGTCACACGTTTTAAACTCTCAGACCAAGAAGATTCTCCCCCTCCAACGAATTTTTCTTCTCCCTTGAGTCCTAACATCGTCAACTGTTGCTTAGGGATTAGCAATAATAAATGTATAAAAAAATAAAGTACTGGATACCACGGGTGCGTTAAATAATAAAGATGAGTTTATCAAAAAGAATATAAAATGCGATATGCGAATAATTTATCTAATATAATTTTATTATAATTAGATTTCAGATGGAGAAATATTTGGAATTAATATGCGATTCAAGATGGAGAGGAACTGTCCAAAAGATGTTCCTCAAATTTCATACCAACAAAAACGCAATGCGTCTTCAAAAATTTATAGACTTCAGAGATAAATTTTTACAGTTCTTCAATGAAAATTGAATTTTAACTGTAAGATCAAATAATAATGCCGTCATAGGATAGAGTATATATTACCACAAGTCATATTTTCAGCGTCTTTCAACCAAGACCACCCAAAAATTCTCTTTCCATCCTGATTGTAACAGAAACATCTACCAGTAGCATCTTCACCCTTGCACTGTTTCGGTGAATAAGAGCCATCATCTTCGCATGAGGGACTCCAAGGGAGATTCGCCCACTGGTTGGAGTCACATTTGGCTGAAAATATTCTCAAAACATTACCCGCATCGATAGAAAAAATTATTATTACCAATTTAATTAATTAAGTCCTCCCAAATCAGTATCGAAAATTAAAAAGAGAATTTCGCGGACATTTCAGGAAATTTGTCGTCTCTGATGAATTTACTTGGAAATCTCAATAACAATAATAACAACATCAATAATAATAATAATAACAATAACAATAATCATAATAGAGATAATTGGGAGGATGATAATAATATTTATGATTATTGTTATAATTATAATGATGATAATAATTTGTTTCAGTTCACAGAAATTGAAAAATATTAATTTTACCTTGACTGCATATTTTATTTGTGGAACACTGCAAAGGGGGAAAACACTTTGAGCAGACGCAACTGCCACCCAGACCTGAGACAAAAAAAATTGACAATTTGAATTTCTAATTTGAAAACAGTTTTTTTTGGCGAATTGAATAAATAGCGATTGCTAGATAATGTACCTACGAATTCGGGACAGTCTTGCGCGCTTCCATAAATCGAGGAATAATAAATTCCGAGGAAAATGAGAAATTTGTTCGGTATTTTAAACATTTTGGATATTAACAAAAATGCACTGAGCACTTGCTGCTGCAAGTGTCATATCTTCGTTGGAGAATCGTCAATATCTTATCGTCAATATTTTTTCTGCAGTTCTAGCTGATAGGGAATCATTAAAAGGGGAATGTTTTTTTTGTCTTTAATTCGTCTTTAGTCTCTGGATATTTTCTATTATGTTTAAAAAAATGTTTACGATTTTTTGCTCAGTACAAAAATTAATTGAACACTTGCCTTGTCACTTCATTAATTAAATTTCCGAATATTTAATCAATTGATTAAATTAATTCAATTGAAAGGACTGTCTTCTATTAATCCCGGAATTCTTCTCCGTAAAAAAAAATTAATAACAATTGAAAATTTATAATGAAATTGTTAATAATTAATTGACCATGACTCATATTATTTATAATAACAACCGATCACGAAAATTGAATAGAATCCATTTTTTTTATTTTTGAAAACACGGGAAATTGAATTTTCAGAACGAAAATAATTTTCAACAGAAGAAATTTAATGGAAAATATCTAAACAAATGATTTCAAAGCCGTTAATTATTCTCAATAAACAAATCCTATTCTTAGTCTCAAATTAATTAATTTCTTGCATGCTTAACGAAAAAATGATCTGCAGCTTTAAAATAATGAACTAATTTTATGCTGTCGACTATTAATATCCAGT